>NW_021617544.1:0-7077 GCF_004785775.1 Grammomys surdaster | reverse complement strand
TGTCTCTGTCTGTGTCTGTCTCTGTCTATGTCTCTGTCTCTGTCTGTCTCTTTCTCTGCCCAGTTATGCACTGAGTCATCCCCCACACCCAGGGATCATCCCAGATGCTCTGTGAGGCAGGCTGCTCAGAGCTTTGGATCTCTTGTTACTGGACTTGAAGATACAGTGGTGGATCTTAGAGCAGATAAGACTGTATATTCCTTGCTTAACCTTTTCCCAGTGACCAGATGCTGATGCTCTGATTTCAGGCAGGTGGTACCGAGAGTGACCTCTCCATCTTTAGGATTCCAGACTTACACCTCATTTCCAAAGTCCATGTATTCCAATACGGTATTGAAGAACTCTACTGCTCTCCTCAGAAGAAATGGGTCTTTCTGAGTAAGAAACACCCACATATCTTGCCAAAAGTAAGTCTGTTCTAGCAACTCCAGGGTGAAGGTGGGAGATGGTGGGAAGGTCCAGTCCTCAGGGAGGTTCAGGCAGACCACTCCTGCTCTCCTAAGCCCTATCATAAGGAAAGCCATTCCTATAGTCAGGAGATAATAATGTGCTTGAAGCAGTCACATGACCAACCACAATGGCAAATGTCTGCTTGTGAAGTGTCCTTGAAATTTGGCTGAGCCAAAGGACAAAGGCAGGTGAAATAACAGTCCCAGAACCCTTTGCTGGTCCTGAACTGGAAGCAATTTTCTATCACTGGCTGACATGCCTACCCACCCTTTGACACATTTCTCATAAGTGCTACCATACCCAGTGCTTTATACACTGCCTTCTCTCCTTACTGCCAGCTCTCTGGTGTCTGGTTCTTAGATTCTGTGAGAGAGATGGTCCAATCAGAGGCCAAGTACTTCTCGGGGCTCAAGCATATTTGTTTAATTTTATACATTGACATACTTTCAAAGCATCCTGGGTTACAGAAGACAGTCTCAATGTCTCATTTTAAGAAAAAATTACAGAACAGCCCTGGACTAGTTCTCTGCACAGGGAAAATGTACTTAACTAATCTCTGCCTGATGAGTCTATTACAATAGGATGACTGGACTCTGCTGGGATTGTGGATCACCATATGATGATGCTGGGTTTTGTAAAGGGAGCAGGAAGCTCCTTGGCCAGATGTGAACCTGTGCCTGTTTGATGGTCACTACACTAGTGAACTATGGTTTCCTTGGGCAGACATGTTTCCATTTCCGTCCAGTATTAGGGACTGGGTTCTACTGTCCTTTCCTCTACAGTTGTCTCTTCCAATGTTTGAGCTATTGACTGTTCATACTGTCCATGTGTCATAGCCTGCCTTTTGGTGGCCAAGGACATGGACTTGTCAGGACATGGAACTGTTTTCATTGTCTCAATCAAAATAGCATGCCATGGAAGTAGTGATGTGCTTTTAACTAAGCATTTGGGATTTTGGTCTTAATTTTTAAAAAAATTTATTTATTTATTTATTTATTTATTTATTTATTTATTTAATGTGCGTACACTGTCACTGTCTTCAGACACACTAGAAGAGGGCATCAGATCCCCATTGCAGATGGTTGTGAGCCACCATGTTGTTACTAGGGATTGAACTCAGGATCTCTGGAAGAGCAGTCAGTGATCTTAACTGCTGAAGATTTTGCTCTTACTTAAATGATTGAAATTTTGTCTGTGTATTTTGTTTGTTTGGAACAGGACACTTGGTAGCAAGTTTCGAGTTCCAAGATATCGAAGACAGCCTGGAATGGATGGGAGTCAGTGACAAGAACGTGATTGTCTGTTCAACTCTATCCTCTCTCTTGCTCTTTAGCATGGAGGGCTGCCATCTGCAGAGATTTCAGTACTACCCAGAAGAGATCTTGAGTCTATGGGTGGTAAGTTTAGAGTGTTTTTCCTCCAGTGGGGTTTAATAAAAATAGATTTATATTTTTAAAACTCCACACTGTTGGGGTGTGCGTGTGTGCATTGGCACATGCATGAGCACTTGCAGAGGACAGAGGCCAACTTCCTGGACTTAGTCTCTCTCTTTCCACCTTTACATGGTCCGAGCACCAGGCTTGCTCAGCAAGTGCCTTTACCTGATGGACTGTCTCCTAGCCCCTCTCCCTGTCTTTTGATCTGACACTGACTCCAGCCTTCTTACATTTGGGTGATCTTTGAAGGACCCTGTTTATGTCATCGTCACCTTTATTGATGGCTCTTTGGAGGTGTACACATGGGAGGAGAGAAGCCTGCTGCTCAGGAGGTGTTATCGGCTGACAAACAGGAGACATTTGACATGGCAGTGGTAAGCTCTGCTTCTTAACTCAAACTGGACATTAATTTTTAAACATTTCTGGGGCTGGAGAGACGGCTCAGCAAATAAGAGCACTGGCTGCTCTTCCAGAGGACTTGGGTTCAATCTCCAGCATCCACATGGCAGCTCACAAGTGTCTGTAACTCCAGTTCCAGGAGATCTGACTCACACCTTCACAACAATGCATTTAGAGTTAAGTTAAACATATTAAAAAGTTCTATGTAAAATGCATTTTTAAAAGAGAAATGAACTTTTTATAAAAAGATATGACTATATTTAGGATCTCCATCACCATACAGAACAGACATGGTGTTGTGAATGTGTAATATTTAAGTAGAGGCAGGAGGATCCAGAAGTTCAAGGTCACCTTCTGCTGTTTAGGAAGTTTGGCAGCCAGATTGGCTTAATTGCAAAACCATCACAAACAAACAAAAGTAGGAACTGGGTAAGCATAACACACACCTTTAATGACCTGTGGGTCACAGAGATGGAACCCTGGTCATGAGGTTTGCTGGGTAGTGCTTTTACTGACTGAGCATTTTGCTAGCCCTCCATCTTTTTTGAGACAGATTATCTCACAGAACCTAGAGTTTACCCTTTCCACCAGGCTGGCTCACAGCACTGTGATTACAGTCTCATCATGCTGTACCTGGCTAGTACAAGGCTACTGGGGATCTGAACTTAGACCTTAAAGCTTCAAGCAGCCAGCACTTTACTCATGGCTGGACCTTCCCCCAAGCCCCAGACTTGACTAATATAGTCTATCCAGTAAAAAATTCACAGGAAAATCCATCTTTATTTTGCACCCATAGACTTGTGGTAAAAACACTTTGGAACAAATCTGGACCTGCTCTTAAAGACTGAACTGTAGTCTTCTTTCCCTAGGCCTGGATTTGCTTCCATTATTTCAGTTATCCATGGCAAACAATCTAAAAATATTAAATAGAAAATTCTGGACATAGGCTGAGAAAATGTGTGTGAGTGTGTGTGTGTTTATTAGTGGTAAAGTGCTTGCCTAACACACCCTAAACCCTGAATTTCATCCACGTATACACACCTAGTCACAATGTAAGTTTTACAATTTTTATACTGCAGCCTCCAGTTTGAGAGGATCCAGTCCAATGGCCTCTTCTTACCTCTATGGGCACTGCATGCATACAGTGCACAGATATGCATGCAGGCAAAACACTCATATGTAAAATAAAAATAAATCTTTAACCTGCTAGGCTAGGGGCACACATTCAGGCAGGCGGGTCTGAGTTCAAGACCATTCTGGTCTACATGCAAGTTTCTAGGACAGCCGATGCTAAGTAGAGGGCTTGTCTCAACAACAAAACAGGAAACAGATGTATGTCAGGTTTACACAGCAAGTTCCAAGACATAACCCTATCCCAAAAATCCAAAATGAACAAATAATGTATACTGTATTGGTGACTTTTCTCGTTGCTGTGATAGTTACTATCTGATCAAAGTAACTAAGGAACAGTTTATTTAGGCTCACTGGTGTGAGAGGAGACAGTCCACCCCAATGGAGTTCCCAAGTGTGTCTCCTAGGGGATCCCAGATGCAGTTAGACCGACCTTGAACATTACTCTCCACTCACGTCATTCTGAGCAGGGTGAAGAAATCTTCCTCCTTCCCATCCAGGGTATGAATCATCCCTCTGTCCAACATGTGCCCACTCTATACACGACCCATTCATCAGTCTCTTGGTGGCTGCCTTCTGGGACAAACTGTCACAGTGTATCAGTCAGTGTAAATGAACACTGCTGGTTCATACCTTGGTGAGTACAATGCCAAAACAAAGGGCATGGAAGAGAGGTGCCCTCATCAGAGAAAGGAAAGGTGAGGATTTATTCCTGATCCTGTATTCATTCATATGAGAAGGCACTTAAGGGTCAGATGCTTCTTGAGCATGCTCAATTTAAATTCCTAATCCACGAGTCACGGAAGCAGACTTGGGTCTGTATTCCTGAGTGAACTCAAGGCACACATGGTCAAAGGGCATAAAGCTGGACAAAATTACTTCTGCTTACTTTTTTCTAGTTTTAGCTGTAGGAAAAAGGACATTTTCAAGGTACCAGAGGGTTCTTGCCTTGCCTCGTTGCTCACAGGGGTTACTGGTGGGCAGCTCCTATTGCACGAATAACAAGCCCAGAACCTTCACTTGTACTGTCTACCTGGATTTTTGTTGGTTCAGTTGGTTGTTTTTATTGGTTTGAGGATGGTTCCGTAGGGGTGTTCATTTAAGACACAGCTCACTATGTAGCCCAGTTCATTGGTGAGCACAAGAATTCTCCTACTTCATCCACCTGAATGCTGAGGTCACAGCCATGAACCACCATGACCAGATTGTCTTTCATTAAAAAACAACAACAAAAATCTTTAAAAATATTTTAATATGTATATAGAAGGGTGGCATATGCTGGGGGTAGCGGATGTTGGAGTGTCAGATGGCGGACATGGCAGATGTTGGGGTGTCAGATGTTGGGGGTGTCAGATGGCGGACATGGCAGATGTTGGTGTGTCAGATGTTGGTGTGTCAGATGTTGGGGTGTCGGATGTTGGGGGTGGCATGCTGGGGGACGGCATATACGGGAGGTGTCATATAGACGTGACTACAGGTGTCCTGGCGCCCAGGGGCTGATGCATGGCAGACACAGATCCCTCTAGAGCTGTAGTTATGGGTGGCTGTAAGCTTGACAGACAGAGGAACTCACACTCTCTAGAATTAAGTGTGTCTCTTAAGTCATGACTCCTCTCTCCGGTCCCATTTAAGAAGTGTTTTACATTACATTTTTTCGGTGGCATACCGGTGGAAGTCAGAGGACAGCTTTGGAATGTTGGTCTCCCCCTTCTACCTTGTGGGTTCTGGGGACTGAACTCAAGTCGTGAGGGTCAGTTGCAAATGCTTTTACCCTCTGAGCCGCTGAGATGTCACTCGCTCTATCTTACTGATGACAAATTCTGCAGTAATAGCTCATTAAAAATTTCCTGATGTGTATTGTATGTCTTTAACCCCAGCACTCAGGAAGCAGAGACAGGCAGATATCTCTGAGATCGAGGTCAGGGTCTACAGAGCAAGTTCCAGGACAGCCAGGGCTACACAGAGAAACTGTCTTGGAAAAACAAAACAAAACAAAATTTCCTGATTTTCCTGACTGTTGCTTTCCTGTGAATTGGGATACAGACGAACACTTTAACTAGAAATGTTGATGCATCCCACGTTCTTTTAAACATACTGTAACATTATCACAATGGAGGGATTCAACTTGACATGTCTGCAGCTGTAGCAACCATAGTTACTTCTGAATAATCCTGTCAGGTCCCCTCCCATTGTCTCATGGGACTATAATGAAGCTAACCCATCAGAATCACAAAGTTTTGCCCCTCCACACCGGGTACCAGGAGTGCAGGGATGCCCCCAAAATCTCTGCTATTAGCTTGAGAGGAGCAGGCATTTGCTTACGTTGCTTTTGTCCTCCCTCCATCAGCTCCCTCTGCTCACACAGATCATAGGGATCCACTGGTCATACTGCCACCTGGAAACATGCTTCTGATGACAAGAAATCCCCCAATAAATGGCAGTCTGAAATCCTGGGTGTGTCTACCTCATTCCCAGGTCTGCACTGCAGAATGCTGTGATAATGAACAGTGCACACTCCACTCTTTATAAAGACATTGTGTGGTGTGCTTTTTCCACATGAAGACTGCACTAGTAATCCAGTACTGATGGCAACAGCAGAGGGACCAGAAATTAGACCTATTTAAGGCTATTAGCCTTGGGACAGACCAGTTGATCAAAGAATTGGGATTATTGGAAATGATGTCAGTAGTTTATTTTTATAAACAAGGCAAAGTAAGTTGGTCGTGAAGGTGCACACCTTTAATCCCAGCACTCAGGTGTCAGAGGCAGGTAGATCTCTGAATTCAAGGCCAGCTTGGTGTACAAAGGGAGTCCCAGGACAGCCAGGACTATACAGAGAAACCCTGTTTTGAAACAACAAGGGAACAAAAACAAGGCAAAATGGGTGGTGTGAGATGTCTTTCTGGATTTGCGGACCCAGAACTGGTACTTGTAGTTAGCTGCTGTCTTGGTTAGATTTTTGTGAACTTGATGAAGCTGGAGTTATTTGAGAAAAGAGAGCCTCCATCAGGCTGGCTTGTAGGCAAGACTGTGAAGTGTTTTCTTGGTTAATGATTGATGTCGGAGGCCCCAGCCCACTGTGGGTGGTGCTACCCCCACTCCATTCCCTATGCCTAGGGAAGTATTCCTGGGTGGTATAAGAAAGCTGGCCGAGTAAGCCCATGCTACTGTTCCTCCATGACCTCTGGGTTCCTGTTTTGGCTTCCCTAGTGATGGGCTGTGACCTTAGCCAAATGTTTTCTTCACCAAGTTGCTTTTGATCATGGTGTTTAGACATCCAACTAGAAGAGCATAGCAACCCTCTTACCTGGGACTTTCCTTTGGCCATTTGAAGTCTGAGAAGGACATTGTAAGGGCAGGGGTCTCTGGGTGGTTAGCACATAGGAAATGCTCCCCACAGCAAATGATGAGACTTGGGTAACTCTGTCGTCTAAGACCTGGGCTGGGGTTAGGGAAGTTTTCCTCAATAATTTTGTTGGGTAGTGGGCTAGAAGGAAGGTTAAAGTGTTTAAAGACCATCATTAAAAATAGTCATTTGTCAGGAGCCATAATAGGACAAGCTAATAATTAGCAGTTGATCATCCTGAAATGCTTGCCTCAGATTATTATCTGCAACAAGTGTGCCACATTTAGCAAGGCTATGTTGGACATATTTTAGGAA
>NW_021617543.1:0-4469 GCF_004785775.1 Grammomys surdaster | reverse complement strand
AGCGAGCCAGCCAGCCAGAGAGCCAGCGAGCCAGCCAGCCAGAGAGCTAGCCAGCCAGCCAGCCAGAGAGCAAGCAAGCCAGCCAGCCAGAGAGTGAGCCAGAGAGCGAGCCAGAGAGTGAGCCAGAGAGAGAGCCAGCCAGAGAGGAAGTGAGAGAGCCAGCCAGCCAGAGAGGGAGCAAGGGAGCCAGCCAGAGAGGAAGCCAGCCAGCCAGCCAGAGAGGGAGCGAGCCAGCCAGCCAGAGAGCTAGGGAGCCAGCCAGCCAGCCAGAGAGAGAGAGCGAGCGAGCCAGCCAGCCAGAGAGAGCAAGTGAGCCAGCCAGCCAGAGAGTGAGCAAGCCAGCCAGCCAGCCAGAGAGGGAGCCAGAGAGTGAGCCAGAGAGCGAGCCAGCCAGAGAGCAAGCGAGCGAGCGAGCGAGCCAGCCAGAGAGCGAGCTAGCCAGCCAGCCAGAGAGCGAGCAAGCGAGCCAGCCAGCCAGAGAGCGAGCAAGCGAGCCAGCCAGAGAGCGAGCGAGCGAGCCAGCCAGAGAGGGAGCCAGCCAGCCAGCCAGAGAGCAAGCGAGCCAGCCAGCCAGAGAGCAAGCCAGAGAGTGAGCCAGAGAGAGAGCCAGCCAGAGAGTGAGCCAGAGAGAGAGCCAGCCAGAGAGTGAGCCAGCCAGAGAGGAAGCGAGAGAGCCAGCCAGCCAGCCAGAGAGCGAGCAAGCCAGCCAGCCAGAAAGCAAGTGAGGCAGCCAGCCAGAGAGCGAGCAAGGGAGCCAGCCAGAGAGTGAGGAAGTGAGCCAGCCAGAGAGGGAGGGAGCCAGCCAGAGAGTGAGGGATCCATCCAGAGAGTAAGGGAGCCAGAGAGCGGCCAGAGAGAGGGCCAGAGCGAGAGCGAGAGCAAGAGAGAGAGAGAGAGAGCACAGGAGCACTAGGGCCCGTGCTCAACATTCACATAAGCTCCCAGTTTCTGTGAACACTTTTGTTATCAACTAGCCAGTTTCTAAAGCTGGTCCACAGTGACAGGGAGTTTAGCAACTGTTCTCAATTCCTTAATGCCTTAGGAAACTTACTAATGAGGGGGAAAACCCCTCTCTAAATCAACAACAACAAAAACACAATTCCTACTTAAAAATATGTATCTGCAACATATGCAAGTCTTGTTAATTCTGGGTCTTTGAGTCCATTTTGTAATACCATGACTGAGTCCTGGGTACTTTTTAAATTAAAATACTTAACTTTTTTTTAAGTGAAATATATTTTCAGTCTTGAAGGCTTGGAGATCCAGCATAGAGGGGTTGTCATTTGATGGTGGGTGGCTTCTTTCTACTTTATAGAATGATGAAAGGCATTTTATAGATGCACAAGATCAAGATTGGGATGCCCTACTTTTGATACCCACCCATTTCCAGACCCCTGATGTTGCAGATGGCGAGGTGTGGGGGACAGGGAATAGCTAGGTGACCAAGGTACTCACTTCTCAAAGGACTCACCTCTTAGCTTCCTTAGCATTAGGGTAATATGGATCTTGGGGAATGCTTTTAAACCATACCACTGGGGGGCAATAGCATTGGATTAGCAATTTTAATTTCTTCTTTTTGTTGATAATCTGCATTTCAAGGTGTAATGTTAGCCTTATAATATTTTTGCCTTGGGAGAAAGTAACCTAAAATATAATTAGTCAATTTTGATTGGCTTTGTAAAAATGGGTCTTCAGTATTATTCTGTTTTTCTTTTCTCTCATCCTTTTTCTTCTAAATGGTTTGAAGTTAGTACTTAAAGTCTCCCGGGAGCATCCTAACTCAGCCTTCCTAGTAGCTGGGATTTCCAGTGTGCAACACCACACCTGATGATCGCTGTTGGTTGACAGCCTGGAGTTCCATATCTTGTGTACCTGAGCTTCTGAATGAAGACTCTACCCAGCATCTATCCCGTGCCTGTGCTTCAGGCTTCTCTCAGTCTTTGTGCTGAGGAGAAGCCCCTCTTGGTTTTAGGTGATTAGCAACCTGAGGGTGAAGTCCTCGATGATGTCTCCCATCTGGGAAGAGGAACCATAACATAACATACCGCTGATGACAGGACCCTGCCTGGCCTTTTCCACAGCCCAGCCACAGAATTCATGTTCACTGTCCCTCATTTTTTTCCGAGGAGAGAGAGACCTTTGCTTTCCCAGCCCCTCCCTGCCCCAAGGTAGAGAGGTTTGAGATGAAAAAGAAATCTCACCGATTATCTTCTAGGCCTGGTTGAATAAAATGGGTCTTTCTATCAGCTTTTGTTTTATTGTCCCTAGGAGAGAGCTGGCTGCACTTGTGTGACTTCCTTCACAGAAGTGCTTGTGGACTTGTGAGTCTGACAGGAGCTGCAGGTTTGAGGTCAGGCTCTCCCTTTCAAGAGCCTTCCAGTTCTGCCATCTGTACTGTGTGATATCCAGAGTGGTTTAGTATGAAGGAGTTTTTAAATCGAATGTGAGGTCTAATTCAGTGGCATGTTGGAGCCAGCTTGTACCAGCTGCCATGAAAATTCAGGAATTTTTGTGAGCTCATGTCAGGTTCATCACTTGAAAGCGTCCATAGTGGGAGTATAGTCCTCACACCAAGGACACTGGCAAGTGCCGACCACTAGGCTTACCTTTCGTTTTTAAATGAAGGCTGATTGTCAGGCTTTCCAGAAGGCAGACACCTCCATCATGTTTACTCTGCTTTTCCTTTCTTGTCTCCCACTTAAATAACAAATAATAATAATGATAATGATAATAACCCCAGGTCTTCATTCTCCATATCATTTTTCAGCTTTGACTAAGCACACACCTTCACTCTAGATAGAGGTGTAGTGGAAATCTACTACAGGACTGCTATGGAAGACCATTTTCCTCTCTGGTAAATATACAGATGAAGGAGAAAGCCCTTTCCTTAAGCCCTGAAGAAGCCACTGTTCCCCCCTGTTGGCAAGGGTAGTAAGAGGTATGTAGATGGAGGGGCTGCAGCCATCTTGTATCTTTGAAAGAGCTGACACAAAATGTTGGTGAGTAGCCCCAGGAGATCCTTAAGCTGATGAGCGGACCTGGGGGTATTGATGTTCCCTGTAGTTCTTGTTAAGTAAACAAGAGAAGTCCAGTCTCTTTAAGACATTATTGGAGCCAGGTACCAAGTACTTGGACAAAGTCACTGTGGTGCTTTCCACTCTCAGAGAATCATGCTCCCCCTCCCCCCCCAACCCCCCCACCATGGTTAACTTATCAGAATTCTTATTTTCTGGCTCAGTCTGGGGCATGGGAAATAGACAGGGCACCAGATGAGGTCTCTCAGGACCAAGGCCTCTTGGAAGTCAAAAGAAGCTAAGCAGTGGTCTCCTTTATTTCTGCTTTTGGCAGGAGGAGTTTTTGTTTCTTTTTTTAATTAAAATATTTTAATTGATTTATTTATTCAGTGTACATCATGCTCACTGTCCCCCCTCCCACTCACCCCTTCCCACAATCCTTCCCCCCATTTCCCCTCCCCTTCTCCTTTGAGAGGGTAGAGGCCCCCTCCTTGGTATCCCCCACATCCTAACGATGGGATGGAAGAGGGAAGAGCCTTGTTCTCCTTGTTCAGGAGAAGGATGGTCTTGAGGTCTGCACCGTGTTTCGCAGCCATGCCTTTGAGTGGTAGAGGTGGATCGTACCAAGTTTCTGCATGACGAAGGGAACCTCAGCTCCCATAGGGTGACTTACCTCAGTAGCATTTGTGTCCCCTGATTTGTCTTTACATTATTGGCCTATTTAGAGAGCTTCCAATTTTTTCCTGTACCCCCAAGTCACCCCAAGAGTGAGAATCCCTTTGCTTTTAAAGGCACCCTGTGCTTTGGTGACAGTGGGGCCTTTCAGCTCAGCATTCTGTTGCCTCTGTTACCTCAGCTTGCCAGATCTCCCGTGGCTTTGTCTAAAGTTCATGCAGGCTTAACCTTGTGTTTTTGGGTGGAAGGTTCCAGGTCCCATCCCTACCTCTGGGATAGCTGTAGCCCTGGCTGAGACATTTTTGGCTCTTTGTTTACTGGGACCATTGCTTACCAGTTGTGAAGGTTTTTTGTTTGTTTCTGTTTTGTGTGTTCTTCGTCTTTGGCAACTGCTGGGTTCTTCTGTGTCGGCTTCATTGATAACAGTGTCACCAGGTCATTTGGACATACCTGAAAGTGGATCCTCCTTAGTTACAGAATGCTATGGACCTGAGGAAGAGACCTTTTCCACTGTTGGTTCTATGTCACGAGGGGAATGTTATTGTACATGTGCATGCCAAACTGATGCAGTCATTCAGCCAGTATTATTGAGCACTCTTCAGGCTCTTTGCCAACTTGGGCTTAATGAGGACAGGACCCAAGTCTGATTTCCTGCTATGTCCCTGGCTCACACCTAGGACTCAGAACTTTGGTTTTTGGTTTTAAATGAATGGATACAATCATAAATAATGGGAGGAACATTAGATCCAGAGCCCTGGAGCTTTCAATCTGCAGCAGACT
>NW_021617542.1:0-1115 GCF_004785775.1 Grammomys surdaster | reverse complement strand
CTTGGACAGACATAGAATGTTCTAGAGGCCCTTGCTTACATCTCACAGTTGTTAGAGTCCCTGCTGTACTTTGGGGAGGTTTCTGAGCACATGGTACAGATGATGAAGTTTTCACACTGCCTTTGGAAGATAACAATGTTTTTTTAGTTCCCTTAGTAGAAAAAGAAGACCCTTGTTCAGATGGCAAATTTTCTAGAGTCCTAGTTTCAGATTTGGGCAGTCCCATAGCCCCACTAAGAGACAGAGAATGTTTTTTCAGACCCCTGATTAGATGACAATCCTTGAGCCTTCCTATGGGCATGTCGAGTAGATCCTAAAGCACCTGTCTTACACGATGTAGGGCCTCCGGTCTCTTGTGCTGATATAGATTGTCCCAGATTGTCATTTTCTGATTGGTATTTTGTCCCTTCCCCTTGGTCAGATACCAAAGGCTCTAGGGTCCCTTGTGCAGAAGGATTTTTAGATGCTTTAGAAGACATGGAAGTTTTCAGAGACTTTTGGGCTAATGGGACACACTCTAGACAATTTTTTTTTAGGTGTGGACTTTCCCGTAGACCCTTGGAAATATAGAAAAGGTTGTGTAGTTCTGAAGTCCATTTTGCAAAGTGACAAATCACTTTGAGCATGGGAAGCATGTTCTGGAGCCCTTGGGAGAGATGAAGAAATTCCCTGAAGCTCCGGAGCAGATGGTGAACATACTAGAGCCTTAGGGGCAGACAGAGAAGGCCCCTGAGCCTCTTGGGAAGACATGGAATGTCCAGCATGCCCCCGGGTAGATTGGAAACTTACCACAGTCCCTTGGTCATTCGAGGAACATTCCAAAGACTTTGGGACAGATATAGATGGTGTGGAACTCACCTGAGGACTAGTTGTAGCTTTTGATGTTTCTTTGGCAGCAGGAGATGATGCAAGCCCCCGTTTTGCAGAAGGGGGGGAGGTCGAAACTGTCTTCATCAGATGGGAAACTTTTGAAGCCTCCTTTGTCAGAAGGATAAACTCTTAACCTGTTTTTTCTAGAAACCCGATGCCTGGGGACCGTTTTGGTAGAGAGAGAATGTCTACTAGTTCCCCCCCAGAGAAGGCATAGAAAAGGAACACTCTTGGGTAGATGGAGA
>NW_021617541.1:6397-20744 GCF_004785775.1 Grammomys surdaster | reverse complement strand
CCATGACCAGTTTCCATATGTCTATCAGGTAGCAACCAAGGACACACGTTTGTCTCATGCTATGGCATCCTTGATGCTTCATTTTAGATGGACTTGGATAGGACTTGTCATCGCAGATGATGACCAGGGCACTCAGTTTCTCTCAGACTTGAGAGAAGAAATGCAAAGGCATGGGATCTGTTTAGCATTTGTGAATATGATCCCAGAAACCATGCAGATATACATGACAAGGGCTGAGATATATGATAAACAAATTATGGCATCATCAGCCAAGGTTGTTATCATTTATGGTGAAATGAACTCTACCCTAGAAGTCTGCTTTAGAAGATGGGCATATTTAGGTGTTCAGAGAATCTGGATCACAACCTCACAATGGGATGTCATCACAAATAGAAAAGATTTCAGTCTTGATTTCTTCCATGGGACTGTCACTTTTGCACACCACAACAATGATATTGCTAAATTTAGCAATTTTGTACAAATAATAAACACTTCCAAATATCCAATAGGCATTTCTCAGATTATGCATAAGTGGAATTATTTTAATTGTTCAATCTCTAAGAACAGCAATAGCAAGATGGTTCATTTTCTATTCAACAACACAGAGGAATGGTTAGCACTGCACAAATTTGACATGTCCCTGAGTGAAGAAGGTTACAATTTGTATAATGCTGTGTATGCTGTGGCCCACACCTACCATGAACTTGTTCTTCAAAAAGTAGAATCTCCACAAATTGAAGACTCCAAAGGAGTATTCAATGACTGTCAACAGGTAAAAATTTTTACATTTCATTATGCTTAGATTTTTCAGTGTGATCTTTTCAGTGGCCCTCAGAAACTCACATATATTTATTATAGAGTATTCTATAAGTGGAAAGACTTCTACACTTTAAAACTCCCTGTAGTAACCATTATCATATTTCGATTAAAATCGAATTTCAACCAAACATTGTCAAAAAAGATAAGGAAGGACACTTCATTCTTGTCAAAGGAAAAATCTACCAAGATCAACTTTCAATTCTGAATATCTATGCTCCAAATGCAAGGGCACTGACATTCATAAATCAACTTTACTAAAACTGAAAGCACACATTGCACCTCACACAATAATAGTGGGAGACTTAAACACCTCATTCTCATAAATGGACAGATAGTGGAAACAGAATTAAACTGAGACACAGTAAAACTAAGAGAAGTTATGAACCAACAATTTGGATTTAACAAATATCTATAGAACATTTAATCATAAAACAAAAGAATATACCTTCTTTTCAGAAAAAGGCCTAGACAGATATAAGAAGATTGAAATAATCCCATGTATCCCATCAGATCACCAAACAGTAAGGCTGGTCTTCAATAATAACAGAAACAACAGAAAGCTGACATACACATGGAAACTGAAAAACTCTCTACTCAATGATTACTTGGTCAAGGAAGAAATAAAAGACAATATTAAAGACCTTTAAGAATTTAATGAAATTGAAGAAACATCATTACCAAATTTTGGGACACAAGGAAAGCAGTGCTAAGAGGAATACTCATAGCTCTAAGTGCCTACAAAAAGAACATGGAGAGAGCATACCCTAGCAGCTTGACAGCACACCTGAAAGCTCTAGAACAAAGAGAAGCAAATACATCCAAGAGATATTGACAACAGGAAATAATCAAACTCAGGGCTGAAATCAACCATGTAGAACCAAAAAGAATTATACAAAGAATCAACAGAATCAGGAGATGGTTCTTTGAGAAAATCAAGAAGATATATAAACCCTTAGTTAGCCTAACCAGAGGGTACAGAGACAGTATCCAAGATAATAAGATTAGCATAGGAAGACTTAACAATGGAAACTGAGTAAATTAAAAAAAATCATCAGATCCTATTCCAAAAGCCTATACTCAACAAAATTGGAAAATCTGGATGGATTGAACAATTTTCTAGACAGATATCAGCTACCACAGTTAAATCAAGATCAGATAAACCACCTAATCAATCCTATATCCCCCTAAAGAAATAGAAGCATTTATTTAAAGTCTCCCAATCAAAAAAAAAAAAAAAACAGTCCAGGACTGGATGAATTTAGTGAAGAATTTTATCAGACCTTCCAAGAAGACCTAATACCAATTCTCTTAAAATTATTCCACAAAGTAAAAGGAACACTACACAATCTATTCTATGAAACCACAATTATGTTCATAACTAAACCACACAAAGATCCAATAAAGAAAGAGGACTTCAGTCCAATCTTCCTTATTAATATCGACGCAAAAATACCACAAAAATTCTCGCAAACCAAATCCAAGAACATATAAAAAAAAATCCAACATAGTCAAGTAGGCTTGATCCATGGAATTCAGGGATGGTTCCAAATATGGAAAGCGGTCAATGTAATCCACTATATAAGCAATATCAAAGGAAAAAAACACAACATCATCTCACTAGATGCTGAGAAAGCATTTGACAAAAGTCATCACCCCTTCAGGATCAAAGTCTTGGAAAGATTAGGAATTAAGGGCCCATACCTAAACATAGTAAAAGCAGTATACTACAAACCAGTGGCAAACATCAAACTAAATGGAGAAAAACTTAAAGCAATCCCACTAAAGTTAGGGACTAGACAATGCTACCCACTCTCTTCCTACCTATTCAGTATAGTACTGTATGCTCTAGCCAGAGCAATTAGACAACAAAAGGAGGTCAAAAGGATACAAATTGGAAAGGAAGAAGTCAAAATATTATTATATGCAGATGATAAGGTAGTATAGTTAAATGACCCCAAAGCTGCAACCAGAGAACTCTTAAACCTGATTTAAAAAAAAAAAACATTCAGAAAAGTGGCTGGATAAAAAATTAGCTTGAATAAATAGTCTTCCCTTACTCAAAGGACTAACAGGCTGAGAAAGAAATTAGGGATATGACAACCTTCAGAAATAATATAAAATACCTTGTGTGCCTTTAACCAAGCAAGTAAAAGATCTATATGACAAGAATTTCAAGTCTCTGGAGAAAGAAATCGAAAAAGAATCCAAAACGTGGAAATATCTCCTATGTTCAAGTATTGGCAGCAACAATATAGTAAAAATGGCCATCTTGTGGAAAGCAATCTACAGATTCAATCCAATCCCCATCAAAATTGCAACTCAATTCTTCATAGAGACAGAAAGAGCAATTTGCAAATTCATTTGGAATATCAAAAGACCCAGGATAGTAAAAACTATTCTCAACAATAAAAGATCTTCAGGGAGAATCACTGTCCCTGACCTCAAGCTGTAGTACAGAGCAATAGTGATAAAAAGTACATGATATTTGTACAAATAGGTAAGATCAATGGCATAGAATTTAAGACCCAGTAATGAAACCCCATATCTATGGACACTTGATCTTTGACGAAGGTGCTAAAACCATCCAGTGGAAAAAAAGATAGCACTTTCAACAAACTGTGCTGGTTCAACTGGAGATCAACAAGTAGAAGAATGAAAATGGATGCATTCTTATCTCCTTTTACAAAGCTCAAATCCAAGTGGATCAAGGACCTCCACATAAAACCAGATACACTGAAACTAATAGAAGAGAAGGTGGGGAAGGGCCTCAAATACTTGGGCACAGGGGAAAAGTTCCTGAACAGAACACCAATGGCATATGCTCTAAAATCAAGAATTGACAAATGGGACTTCATAAAATTGCAAAGTTTCTGTAAGGCAAAGAACACTGTCAATAGGACAAAACGACAACCAACAAATTGGGAAAAGATCTTTACCAATCCTTCATCTGACAGATTGCTAATATCCAATATATACAAAGAACTCAAGAAATTAGACTCCAGTCAACCAAATAACCCTGCTAAAAAGTGGTGTAGAGAGCTTAACAAAGAATTTTCAACTAAGGAAACTGAAATGGCCGAGAAGCACCTAAAGAAATGTTCAGTTTCTTTAGTCGTCAGGGAAATGCAAACCAAAACAACCCTGAGATTCCATCTCACACCAGTCAGAATGGCTAAGATTAAAAACTCAGATGATAGCAGATGCTTGCAAGGATGTGGAGAAAGAGGGACACTCCACCACTGTTGGTGGCATTGTAAGCTGATAGAACCGTTCTGGAAATCAGTCTGGTAGTTCCTCAGAAAACTGCACATAGTAATACCTGAGGATCCAGCTTTACCACTCTGGGGCATATAACCAAAAGATACTCCAACATATAACAAGGGCACATGCTTCCCTATGTTCATAGATGTCTTAGTTATAATAACCAGAACCTGGAAAGATCCCAGATGTCCTTCAACAGAAGAATGGATACAGAGAATATGGTACATTTACACAATGGAGCACTAGTCAGCTATTAAAAACAGTGAATTCTTGAAATTCGTAGTCAAATAGATGGAACTAGAAAATATCATCCTGAGTGAGGTGACCCAATGACAAAGAACACACATGGAATGCACTCACTGATAAGTAGACATTAGCCCAAAATTTTCCAGTACCACATGAAGCTCAAGAAGAACGAAGACCAACATGTGGGTGCTTTGCTCCTTCATGGAAGGAGTACAAAATCCTCAGGGGAGCAAGTAAGGAGACAAAGTGTGGAGCAGAGACTGGAGGAGGGGCAGTCTGGAGTCTGCCAGACCCAGGAATCTTGCCCATGTGCAGTCACCATATGCAGGCATGGTTGAGGAAGTCAGGAAGTGCATGCTCACTGAAGTCTGATATACCTATCTCCTGAGAACCTCTGCCAGAGGCAGATGCTCACAGAGTGCCTTACCGTATATCCCCCCTTCCCTTTGCCTTTGAGAAGGTGGTCCACCACCCCCACCTCCACTCCTCTCATCCACCCACCCTCCACCACCCCACCTCCCCCATTCTCCTTCCCTGGGGCATCAAGTCCCTACAAGATTAGGTGTATAGTTTCCCATTGAGTACAGACAGTGAAATCCTCTGCTACATAAGTTCCTAGGGCCATGCACCAGCCTATGTATGCACTTTGGTTGATGGCTGGTGAGCTCACAGGGGTCTAGGTTACTTGATACTGTTGGTCTTCTTAAGTGAATGGCCTCCCTAGAGCTCCTTCAATCCTTCCCCTAACTCTTCCATAGGGGTCCCTGACCTGAGTCCAGTGGTTGGCTGTAAGTATCTGCATCTGTCTCAGTTGCTGGTAGAGCCTCTCAGAGGACAGCCATGCTAGGCTCCTGTCTGCAAGTACATAGGTGTTTTTCCTTTTCAAATAGATGTCAACCAGTGTAGCCTTTCCCATGGAGCAGAACTATGCATTTCTCAAATAGAAAGTGGGAGCTTCAGGCACTTCAGGCCTTAATGTTGGTTGTGACTATGGAATGACCCATTGAGCAGCTTGTTACAGACCTGCATTTTGCTATGAGCATGTGCTAAGTGGATGGCTGTACATCACAGTTGTCTCCTTTGTTGTGGTTTGAAGGCACATTTCTAGACACACCTCATGAACAAATATGTGAGTCCTAGCAGCCTAGTCTCTAACCAGCCTGCTCAGCATACTGATCTGTGGGGTGGTTTTGAGGCAGTCCTCCATCAGCTAAATGTTACTTGCTACCATTATTTCTGAACGTTGGTCAATCCTTTACATCATCATTTCTACTCTTCTGCATCTCAGCTTCACATTGGAGTGCTACCCAACACATGAAATGCCTTCTAAAAGAGCCACATAATTAACTGCAAATGAATCTTACACTTAAGTTGTAAATGCTAAGGGCAGCCTGACAGTGCTGGTGCACATCTTTGATCCCAGCACTTTGGAGGCAGAGGCAGATGGCTTTCTGAGTTCAAGGCCAGCCTGGTCTACAGAGTGAGTTCCAGGACAGCCAGGGCTACACAGAGAAACTCTGTCTTGAAAAACCAAAAACAAACAAGCAAACAAACAAACAAAAACCAAAACAAATAAAGAAAATGCTAAGGGCAGAACTTTCCAAAGAATCAAGAGAAACTGGGGCTTTCCAAGTTTGGCATCCTACTGTGGTATTTCTTCTACAAGCAAGCCCCAGTCTAAATGTTATGAACAGATTCAGCCCTCAGAGTGATGTTATTCAGAGGTCACTGCCTAATCTAGCAAGTGAGGAGCACCACAAGGGACTGCACAAGTGGCCACATCTGGCAACATCTAGCTGATCCTTCCCATCCAGCCCCAGGTTAGACTCACCACCCCAGCTCCCACTGCTTAGCCACCAGCCCCTACCCATTATGGGCTCACCATGTCTCAAGAAACAGAGCTTACATGAGGTCTTCTCAAACACCCAAAGGCACTGCTCAAAGCAGGACACAGAACCATTCAAGGCTGCACAGCCAAAACAAACATGCAGCAAGGCATCCAAAGAACCCTCCTCATTGTCTGACTGGAGGCTCCACCTGGGGGCCTTAATTGGCCAGTGAGTTATACCTCCTCAATATTACAGTGTTCTTCCAGACCAGAGCCAGACCTTTTACAGATCTCATGAGAGGTTTTCACTCTAGTAGCATTTGTGGTTGTCCTCCAAGAGCCTCATTTATCTGTCATCCCATCCAGCCCCAGAGGAGGACCCTCCCATGCAGCTTGGGCTGTTCACCTGCTTGTTCCTCCCCTTTGTGGGCAGTGATCCTGCACTCACCTTGTCTGAACATCAGAGTTTATATGATGTCCTCACACAGCACCCAACAGCAGCACTCAAAGCAGGACACAAAGAATCATTCAAGCCTGCACAGCCAAAGCAAATGCCCAGCAAGGCACCAGGAAGAATCCTCCCCATTTCCTGACTGGCAGGTCCACCTGGGGGGCCTTGACTGGTCAGTGAGTCTTGCCTCACCTCTAGGTTAAAGTGTGCTTCCAGTCCTGGGCCAGACCTTTTCCAGATTTCAGGTCTGGCTTGCACTCCAGTAGCATTTGTGCCTGTCCTCCAAGCCCTGGAAGAGGATACACCAGTCCAGCTCTGGCTGTTCAGCCGCCTGCTCCTCCCTTTTGTGCACAATGTTGCTGCACTGGATGTGACCTGACTTCATAGCTTGCTTGAGCTTTCCTCACAGCACTTCCCTTCTTCTTCCTGAAATCAAGGTGGATCCCCTGTTACTCAACTTGCAGTGGAGGGTTCAATCTGTCCCACCAGTGGAAGGATGCCCAGGATAGTAACATTAAAGAGGGACTGTAGGAAACAAGAGTTTTGTTTTGTGGCTTCATGCTGGGCTCAGGGAAACTGCAGCTCCTTTCACCAAATAGGTCTGAAATAACTGTGGGAGAAAAGCTGGATACAGAGGACAAACACTGTAGGGTACTATTGTTCGCCTGCAAGTCTTCCTAAGTGGCAAGGTGGCAAAAAACCACAGTTGTATTAGCACAAGTTCTCTAGATAAACATACCTCATCTCATAGAGAGAATGAATTTCTCTATGTATGTAGAAAGAGGGTTTAATAGAATGTCTTTCAAACACTTAGTCTAATACAAACACTCTTAGTCTAATAATGGCTGTCTGCCAAAGGAAATTAGAAAAATCAAGGACTGGTTGAATTCATGTTGCTGGATATCTCAGCGGATCTTCAGTACTTACCAGAATTCTGAAGAAGTACTTATGAATGACAGTTTTAAAATCAAACAAAAGACCAAATGAAACACTTTGCTAATAATGTAGGGCAAATACAGAAAACGAAAGAACTACCCTGTTCAATGTCCTTTATATATGTAGGTATCTGAAAGAAGCTGTAACCTAGATTAAAGGCGGATCTTAATCTCTCAAAAGACCAAGATACAGCAAGGGTTTCTCACTTCAAAATGTATAATTATGAAAAGTCCTCCCACAGTAAGCAGAGTTAGAGTTAGGGGACTAGATGGTCAGGATTAAGATGAGGGTTGTTTAGATTAGTGTTAGAGTAGTTAGGGTTACAGGTTTAGGGTTAGGTTCAGGTTTAGGACAAAGGTTTTGTTTTGCTATGTGAAATTGGGTTCTATCCTTCCTCTCATCTGCCTTCCTAGTCCTCTTTTTCATTTCTTCACCATCTTGCTTCCTGCCCCAAGGATAGCAGAAAGTGGGCTATGCAAGAACCTGGGATTCCCTAATGAGAAACAGGTTTACTTTACTCTGGAGCCCAGTTCACATTGAACAGAAAACAACTACTTCTTCAGTTGTTCTAAATTTTTCCTGAGGAATCCTTAGAAGATGGAAGCAATCATAGGACTTGGTATCTTTTTTTTATATATAATAATATTATAAATCATAGGCCATGTGACTTTCCCAGATCTTTAATTAATATAACCAAATGACACATGATAAAATGGTGGCCACCATTATTCTTGCTGGTCCCACCCAGTCAATTGTATCCCTATTACACAAAGAAGAAATATCAAACTTACAAGGTTTTCATTTGGTATCTTAATGTTTTGTTTTGGTCTGAATCTAATAGCTTCTACCTTATGGATTTAATGGCTCCTCAAAAGAACTTCGAAGTTTTTCCAGCCACATGCCTCCAAAACTGTCATACTAACAAAGGAAGCAAAGACTTTGATATTCACAGAACCCAACAGACAAGGGTAAATTGCTAAGTGTAGACAGACTGCTGCCAGCCAAGAACACTTGTATCATCCTCTGCTGGGCGTCACTCTCAGCTCTTTCTGCCTGGAAAGTCCAGGCTACTTTTCCTCTGAGATAAAATGCTCTTCAGTACTCTTCTGCCCTAGACATGTATGGTTTTACATCTGCCCAAACTAACAATAGGTTTACTAAAGGTCTCTATGTGAAATTGGCATTTGACAGTGAAAATTATGAAAATAGATTCCCAACAAGCAATAAACACAAACTCATGGCTTATTAAAAATTTCCTTTTTATTACTTATGTACAGACTCTGTATAGATGGGATCATGGTTTGTCATTCGCATCGTGTAGTTAATAGCAAATGGATTACAAGTAAATTAAGCTTGTTAACTTGGCCCTAGTTCATTTTGTTCCTAATAAGAGTAAACTTAAAAATTGACATGATAGGACAAAAATATATTTAATCAATAAATCCACACAGGTAATATGAACCTAAAATGATAATACAGGTCTGAATCCTTCTATGGAATAGGTAAAATGATGACATATATTTAAACATTAATGTCTACTTTTAAGGACATGATATATGTAAACATACAATTCTGGTCACAATGGTACCTCTTTGAACCCTATCCCAATTCTAGTACACAACATGGTCTCTATCCCTTAAGATTCTAAATTACTTTTAAAGAGTTTACTACTCCTAGACCAGGAAACATTACTCTATTGGTCATTGTCCTCACTCGTATAAGAATAATAAATCTGTGCTTTTAAGTATGATATATACATATATGAATGTATATACAGACATAAACAGGTTGATAATTTAGAAGATATTTGTATCCAGCAAAGCCTCATTAAAAGCAAATAAATATACAAAGGTTGAAAGCTCAAGCACAGTGTTTGTATCTTATCTCCTAAGTTAAACAACAACCCGCTTTATACCTTCAGCTGCATCGAATTAAAATGACTACAGCAGGACTCTTTAAATGTTACTAAATCTCTATAAAAAAAAAAAAGAGAGGACATGGATGGCCAATACTTTTAAAAGGTAGAAGGTTATAACTTCTTATGTACATGAAGTTGTCTCCATACATACTGAGAAAGGCATTTTTTTAATGATTTATTTATTTTATGTATGTGAGTACACTGTTGCTGTCTTCAAACACACCAGAAGAGGGGGTGGATTCCATTACAAATGGTGGTGAGCCACCATGTGATGGCTGGGAATTGAACTCAGGTCCTCTAGAAGGACCATGCTCTTAACTACTGAGCCACCTCTCCAGCCTAAGTAAGGCATTTTAAATATGACTGATTGTAGGATAGCCACAATCTCATAAGAAACACCTTGTCAAATTTTTGTAAGTAAACCCAATAATATTTTTTTTTTTTTTTTTGGTTTTTCGAGACAGGGTTTCTCTGTGTAGTCCTGGCTGTCCTGGAACTCACTCTGTAGACCAGGCTGCCCTCGAACTCAGAAATCTGCCTGCCTCTGCCTCCCAAGTGCTGGGATTAAAGGCGTGCACCACCACCGCCCGGCTAAACACAATAATTTCACTGACATCTCTGGTTTAACTATGATTATTTTGAAATGTGGTACCATTGAGAACTTAGAAAGAGGAGATAAACGTTGCACATTCCCCACCCCTGAAGAAATATCCTCATAATAGATTGTGAATTTATTTGTTCAACCTATTAGATCTTATTGTACTAACAAAAAAAAATGTTAGAGTGATCAAAAGACAGAAATAGTTTTAGTAAAGAAGGATTTATATAGAGATGAGGATGGAAATTTCCAAAAGTGCGAATAAAAACCCTACAAAGCCCTTGGAAATTCTGAATGAATAAGTGAGGTATTTAAGGCACTTAGAGTATGAGACTTATGGGAAATACATATGGGATTAATGTCTCTGTCTTCAGAACAACATTTATGACAAACTTGCTGTAATCTAAGTTTAATTCTATCCTGTGTCCAGTCTACATTGAGGAGAGTCAAAATCCAGGAAGGATTCCCTCAGAGCTTCAAAGGGAAGTCACAGTCAGCCCAAGCAAGGCTATGGAGTAATGTTCACTAAGAGGGAAAATAGGACAAAGTAAAGCTTGTAGATACAAAGGTTCTTCAGAAACCCAAGTGATAACTTAGGAGTGAATTTTCAAGAGGCCTAACAGAAGACAAGCAGAAGTTGATTTTGCTAAATAGGAAATATGGTCCATTTTAAAATGCAGGCTGTCTCTTCAGCAATTGAAAGTAGAGCAGACCTCAAAAATTATGTCTGATCATGTGAAATGTTATTTAGAAAATAAATTCTCACTCCAGATATCCTTTGTCATAAATGGATGTATCTCAATTATCCCATATAAAAGACAAGAACATCGGTTACTTCACCATATCAGGGCCTGTATACAGCTGAGGAAAACTAAACAATCTTATTAAATACTGAGGCCAAATCTAAAAGCTATGTTTACCAAATATAGAACACCGTCTCATTATCAAAGATTACTTCTCTCTTTTTTTGTTTTTTGTTTTTGTTTTTGTTTTTCAAGACAGGGTTTCTCAGTATAGCCCTGGTTGTCCTGTAACACACTCTGTAGACCACGCTGTCCTCGAACTCAGAAATCCACCTGTCTCTGCCTCCCCAGTGTTGGGATTAAAGGCATGCACCACTACTGCCCGGCAGAGCACTTCTCAATAATACATTCTGTCCTTCTGTACTCCAATCATGCCTGCTCCCTGATTTTTAAAGTGATACAGGATCTTCTGTCATCAAACTTACAGATTTGTAGAATTATTCCTGTATCCTAGGTCATGTCCTTAGACTTCAACTGGCTTCTCTTACAAAGCCCCTGGTACTTCATGGTTCTTCATGAAGGGGTCTAAAGTAGCAACCAGCTGATTCAAGTTGCATCCTTTTTTGAAGGGCACTGGACTTTAGTCCAACTCATAATTGAAGCATATTTAACCTTACCAAACATAACTCATGTTGATGCTAAAAATATTTCTTCAAAATTTAACTCTTCATATATCACACAATGTTATAGTAGAGGAGAGACAGTGGTAAAATATTAACTTGTACTGGCTAGTCCAAAATTCCTGATGTGTTTCCACTACACTTCTTGCTTTACAAGAAAGACAAAAAAGCCAGTATTCTAACACTCAACACAAACATTGACACTGGTTTTTAAATGGTATTCTTTACTATTCTGTTTCTATAATCAGAGTAATACTACCCTAATTATGTTCTTAACTATACCCTGAATAGAAATTATAGTAGCCCTAACAGTCTGACTTCTCTGTATGTTATGCCACACACATAACACACTCCTGCTATAATTGCCAACTTCAAATGACTCTTTTATTTTCAGATTCTTTTTATCTGTTTAGTTATATTTTGTCCCCTTAGAAGCATTTGTCTCTGAAGTACCATTACTGTTGTTCTTTCTATGTCACCCATTTCATCAGCTTAAAAAATGTAGGATGGCCAGGCAGTGGTGGCACACGCCTTTAATCCCAGCACTTGGGAGGAAGAGGCAGGTGGTTTTCTGAGTTTGAGGCCGGCCTGGTCTACAGAGTGAGTTCCAGGAGAGCCAGGACTACACAGAGAAACCTTGTCTCGAAAAAACAATGTAGGGCTATTCATTGTACAAACACAAAAAATTACAGATATCCTCTCGAGGGTGACTACATTGCCAGCCCACTCATGTTTACTTTGCCACAGCATCACCAGTGCTGGATTCATGGAAAGACAGGAAGATTAGTGAGAAACCTGAAAAACTTGAAAAGCAAAAAGGTAAGGATGGAAGCTCAGGTTTTTGTGGTGGCCATGCAAACCAGCAGACATAAATTCCACAAGAAGGACTCTTTGATCAATGGAATAGAATTGAAGAGTGAGAAATAAACTCTCACACCTTAGGTCACTTGATCTTTGACAAAGGAGGTAAAAACATCCAGTAGAAAAAAAAGACAGCATTTTCAACAAATGGTGCTGGTTTAACTGGAGGTCAGTATGTAGAAGGATGCAAATCAAAATGCATTCTTATCTCCTCGTACAAAGCTCAAGTCAAAGTGGATCAAGGACCTCCACATAAAACCAGATACACTGAAACTAATAGAAGAGAAAGTGCGGAAGAGCCTTGAACATATGGGCACAGGGGAAATTTTCCTGAACAGAACACCAATGTGTTATGCACTAAGATCAACCATAGACAAATTGGACCTCATAAAATTGCAAGGCTTCTGTAAGGCAAAGGACACTGTCAATAGGACAAAATGGCAACCAACAGATTGGAAAAAGATCTGTACTAATTTTACATTCAATAGAGGGTTAATACCTAATATATGGAAAGAACTCAAGATGTTGGACTCCAGAGACTCAAATAACCCTAATAAAAATGGGATACAGCCAACATGTGTTATCATGTCAGTTTTTGACCTCAGCCATTCAGATTGGTGTAAGGTGGAATCTCAGGGTTGTTTTAATTTGCATGTCTCTTATCACTAAGGACTTTGAACATTTTTTTAGGTGCTTCTTAGCCATTTGAGATTCCTCTGTTGTGAATTCTTGGCTTAGTTCTATACCCCAAATTTTGATTTGGTTGTTTGGTATTTTGGAGGTTAGCTTCCTGAGTTCTTCATATATTATGGATATTAGCCCCCTATCAGATGTGGGGTTAGTGAAGATTTTTTTTCCAATCTGTAGGTTGCTGATTTGTCTTATTAATTATGTCCTTACAGCAGCCTTACAGAAGCTTTCCAGTTTCATCAGATCTCATTCATCTATTCTTGATGTAAGAGCATGAGCCATTGGAGTTCTGTTTAGGAAATTTCCCCTGTGCCAATGAGTTCAAGACACTTTCCCACTTTCTCTTCTATTAGATTCAGGTGACAACACATGTTGGCGAGGATGTGAAGAAAGAGGAACACTCCTCTACTGCTGGTGGGATTGCAAACTGGTACAACCACTCTGGAAATCAATCTGGAGTTTCCTCAGAAAACTGGAAATTGATCTACCTGAAGACCCAGCAGTACCACTCTTGGGAATTTACCCCAAAGATGCCCCACCATGCCACATGGGAACTTGTTTCTCTATGTTCATAGCAGTGTTATAGCAAAGAGTCTCCAATGGAAGAGTTAGAGAAAGGACTGAAGGAGCTAGGGGCTTGCAACACCATAAAAAGCATAATAATATCAACCACCCAGTTCCTCCCCTCCTCAGAGCTCCCAGGGACTAAACCACCAACAAAAGGTTACACATGGTTGGACCCATGGCTCCAGCCACATATACAGCAGAGGATGGCCTTGTCCTGCATTAGTGGGTGTCAAGACCCTTGGTCCTGTCAAGGCTCGATGGCCCAATTTAGGGGAATGCCTTGGCAGGAAGGCACAAGTGGGTGGGTGGAGGAACAATCTCATAGAAACAAGGGGATGAGGGGTTGGGATAGGAGGTTTCTAGGGGAGGGGAACTGGGAAAAAGGATAACATTTAAAGTGAGAATATCCAATCCAAAAAAAAAAAGAGAGAGAGAGAGAGAAAGAGAGAAAGGAAGAAAGAAAGCCTAAGATGCAGATTAGAACTAATGTTCTGTGTGTGTTATGTGAACATATGAAGATCCATTGAGCATACTTTGAATGAGAGACACTGTTGTACATATCTTTATCTGTGGCTTTGATACATCTATCCCTTTAATTTATCTTGGTGTATCATAAAATGCAAACAAAGACTATATAAAACTTTCCCAACACAGTCATAATCAAGTGTACACACACACATACACACACACACACACACACACAGAGAGAGAGAGAGAGAGAGAGAGAGAGAGAGAGAGAGAGAGAGAGA
>NW_021617541.1:0-6387 GCF_004785775.1 Grammomys surdaster | reverse complement strand
AGAGAGAGAGAGAGAGAGAGAGAGAGAGAGAGAGAGAGAGAGAGAGAGAGAAACTGAGACAGAGGAAGACTGAGAGATAGACTTCATAGAGACACACACAACACACACACACACAGATACACAGCCAGAGGGAGACAAACAAAGAGATCACATAGAGACACATTCAAACACAGACACACACAAATAAAAGTTCCTACTACATTGGGAAGCTCTCTGTATTCAGGTCCTTTATCTACTTTCCACTGAAACTGGTATGAAATGTTATCTCTTTTTGTGTGAGTTAAAGAAGTTTATAGATTAGGTGCAATTTGGTTAAAACCAGGATAGTTATACAAATTTTTGTTAATACCACAAAGTTTAGGATATTTGAGAAATAATATAATTTTTGAATGTTCAAAGTGAGTCCAGGCCAACAGGAATGAAAAAGTTGAGGGAAGGACATACATCCTTATTGAAGTCCTTAGGAAAACTGTTGAGAAGCCATCTGACCAGTGTTACTGTTTGATGCTGGGAAAGGCCTATGTGCTGTTCTCACAGTACATGTTTAGTGATGCACAGTGATCCAAGATGATCTCAAACTTATTCTGTCCTGCCTGAAGATATTCTTATTTTTTCTTTCTGCTCCAACTCCTGGGTGCTGGGGTTATAAGCATGGGCACTGAGTCTAATTGTACAGTACTTGTGATTAAGACCAAGACTGCACACATTAAACAAAAATGCTACAAATTATCATTCCTACCAATATCTTGAAATTAAATAAGAGTTCAAGAGAAAAGAGTCCCCTGAGGAGAAGTATACATGATAAAAACTACACTGGCAAGGTAAATAACAGTAAACAATTACATGGAACATAACAATTAAAATGATAAGATATATTTAATAAGAAAAATTGATAACATATGGTTGTTCAGCCTGCTGAATGTCTTTGCACCAAATGCACGCATGCCACATAGGCCAGAAACAGGCATCAGACTCCAGCAGAATTCAAGATAAAGAGGGTTGTTAGCAGTCATGTGTGTCCTCTGAGATTGTAACAAATGTTCTTAATAGAGAACACGTTTTTCCAGTCTGCAATGCACTTGACTTTTGTCCTTCCCACCAAGTGTGCTGGATCACTCCCAATCAAAGAGAGAAATATCTGCAGACCTGTAGTGACAGGTGCATGAGGTAGGCATGCATATTGTCTTAGGCTGCCACACATGCATGCAAGGTTCCTGTGAGTTCAGAATCCAGCCACAGGATCACTGATTATCAGTTTGGAACAGATTTGTAACCTCTCATCTAGGATAACAATGCAGAGTAGGCCCATCAGATGACATATCCAATAGAAAAGAACCTCCTTGTGCTGAAGGTGGGGTAATAAGATGGTCATGGTCCAGGTAGGCAATGTTGTGAGGAAACTTACTACTTTACTTCCCTTGGCCTACAGTCTTTACTGGGACATTCTGTTAAATATCCTTTCTATATGTATAGAGAGATTCATTCTCTCTATGGTTTGAGATATGTTCATCTAGAGAACCTGTACTAATACAAGTGTGGTTTTTCTCTGCTTCATCACTGATGAAGATGTGCTGGTTCACAATAGTGCTCAACAGTGTTTCCCTTATGTTTCTGGTTTTTCTCCAAGGGTTGTTTCATACCAATCATCTGATAAAAGGGAGTTGTAGTTTCCCTGAGCCCAGCATGAGGCCACAAAACAAAACTGTTGTTTCCCAAAATCCTTCTTGAATGTTAATAGACTTGGCACTCTTCCAGTCCTGGGACTTCCTCCACTGCACCTATGAAAGCTATTCACCTGGATTTCAGGAAGAAAGCAAGTGCTGTGAGGAGAGCTCAGGCAAGGTCTGAAGTCTGGTCCTGGTAAGTGCAGGATCAGTGCTCACAGAGGGGGGTTAGAACAAGTATCTGAATAGCCTGAGCTGGATTGGTGAGTTCTCCCCCAGGGCTGGGTGAGGTGAGATTCCTCTTGGAGAGGCACAAATGCTAATGGAGTGTAAACAACTCAGGAGATCTGAAAGGTCTGAGCTAGACCAGAAGCACACTTAAACCTTGAGGAAAATTCACTGGCCAATCAGGCCTCCAGGTGGATCTGCCAGTCAGACAAAGAGGTGGGATCTTCCAGTTCCTCTCTGCAAGTTTGCTGCATCAGTGCAGGCTTGCTTGGTTCTCTGCTTCCTGCTCTGAGCTGTGCTGTTGGGTGCTGTGAGAGGACCCCAGGGAAGCTCTGAAATCGAGACATGGTAAGCACAGAAAAAAATGCCCATAGTAGAGAGGAACAGGTAGTTGAGCAGTGGGAGCTGGGTTGGTGGGTCTTCTCTTGGGCTGTAGGGAAACCATCAGCAACCTGTGACCACCTGTGTGGTCTCTTGTGGTGCTCCTCACTTGCCAAATCAGGTGATGACCTATGAGTAACTTCACTATCATGCCTGATTCTGAATTGGTCCAAAACATTTGGATCATTTGTTTCCTTGGAGAAACATGGGTGGTTTCTTTGAGTCTGCCACACATGTGTTCAAACACTTTCTCTTTTACAGTATACATTAAGAAGACAGGTATATATCTAATAGGTCTGCTTTTACATGTTACTTGTTTTTGTTTTGTTTAGTTTTTGTCAAATTTAGTTGCAGTTGTTTATACATCTTTATATGTTTAGTGTTTTGATTTTTATGTGGCAAAGGTAATATTTTTTGTCTAATCTGATATTTTCAATGCTTCTTTACTGTTATAGGAATCTTCTACTTTAGTTTAGGAACTTTTTTATTTATGATTTAATTGAAAATATTTTCTAGACTTTTGAGCTGATATTCTCTTTTTTCTCTTCAAATCATCTCTAGTTTTTTGCCTTTTCATATGTTGCAGTGTCCCTAGTTGCTTATTTCCATGATACTGTTACACTCAACATTTTTGTTTTTGACCAATATGTCCATTTTTCTATTTATCTTCTCTTCCTATTCTGTGTGTGAACCTTGCCTCTGTAGTTGTCAGTGTACAGACAATTTCAGTTGCCTGCCTTCAGGTACTTAGCAACTGCTTAAGTCATTCCCTGCCTCCTACATCTCCTGCTGTTGTCAGGTGTGCTTTATATACACAGACCACCAAATACAGCAGGTCTGTACATTTGTTCCCTGTCTCTGTTCTCTGCATATGCCCCTTCTCTATTCTCTGTTTCTACACTCATGGCTCTCTCTCACTGCTGTCTGTCTGTCTGTCTGTCTGTCTGTCTGTCCTCTTTTGTACCTCTATCCCTTCCCCAGGTTCTCACTCCTTTCACTTCCCCCAAACAACCACTTTTGCAAAATATCTGTTACAAGTTTTGATTTCTAATGACCTGCTGTGATACGATAGCTTGTATTTCTTGATGACATATTTTCCTTGCTGTTATTTATTGTATTCCTATGCTGGTATCTAGGTATCTGGGTTTGAGGTGATGATTGGTCTAGGTACTGGTTTCTGGGTTTGTCTTGTTTGTTTGGAAGTTTTATTCCTGGGTTACTATTTGATTTTTGGATTTTCAGAGATTGTTTTGCTTCTTTTCCTGACCTGTTTGTTGGGTGTGTTCAATAGGGAATGCTTGCTCATGTTTGGAGCAATGGGAAGAGACAGGCAGGAAGAGATGATCTTAGCAATCCACAAAGAGACATAGTGAGGAGCAAGGTTAAGTTGCCTCTGGTGTTTAGTACAGTGGCAGAGGCAACTGTGAAAATTGTATCTGGGATCACAAATAGTGTGGTAGATCTATGGAAAGCCAAACTTGCATATTTTCAGGCCGGGCATGTGGTTGAACAGCAGAATACTAAGGGGCTTAGACACAAAGATGTGTTTGTAAAGCCCAATCAATTCTGTTTTTGAGAGAGCGCAATATTCAGTTGAGAAACATGCTATGACAAACCCCCCTTCTCAACAGCCAGTGAAGGTACATTGGCAAGATTAAAGTACATATAAATAACTAATACACCTTACAGAGAAAAATGAAATTACCCGACCCATCATGGTTGTCAGATGATTTTACCCCTTGTTTGTTTCCTGCAAATTATGCCTGGCATACAGTTTCTAAAATACTAAGTTGCTGACCTGTATGTTAAAGCCACAATGTTGGTGTAACTACAATTAAAATATACAACTCCCCTAGATGTGGTCTCTCTGTTTGGCCCTAATTGGAGGTAGAGTGGTGAGGGTCTTTATTATGACCTTTGTGTGTTTGCATTACAATAGGCTCTTGTTGGTCTTTGGGGTCTCTGTGACTTGGACATATCCTTTTTTATTCATATTGATCTTTTGCTTTTAATTTGTGATTGGGTCCTCAGAGTACTCTGCAGAGTCACAAGTGTGTGTGTTTGTGTGTGTGTGTGTGCTTGTGCACACGTGCTCATGTGTATACACATGAGTATGTGTGATTTTATTAGATATTTTACTTACATTTCAGATGTAATCCCCTTTTCCCATTCCCCCACCCACCCAGGAACCCCCTATCCCACCTCCACTCCTCCTGCTTCTTTGAGGATATGCCCCGAGCCACCCTCCCACTCCCACCCCCCCACCCACGATTTTCCCCACACTGGCATGTCCAACCTTCACTTGACCAAGGACTTCCTCACCCAACTATGACTGACAATGTCATCCTCCCCTATGCATAAAACTGGGGCCATTGGTTCCTCCCTTTGTGCTCCCAGGTTGATGGTCTAGACCCTGGGGCCTCTGGTTGGTTGGTATTGTTGCTCTCCCCATAGAGCCGCAAATCCTTTCAGCTCCTGAGGTCTTCTCTCTCACTCCTCCATTGGGAACCCCTTGATCAGTTCAGTGGTTAGCTGTGAGCATCCATGAATTTATATTTCAGACTCGGGCAGACCTCTAAGGAGGCAGCTATATCAGGTTCCTGTCAGCATGCACTTCCTGGCATCCACATCAGCATCTACCTTTCCTATCTGCCCAAGGGAGACCCATGTAGAACAGTGTCTATGGCCCCTCCTTCAGTTTCTGTCCCACTCTTTGTCTCCACATGTGCCCCCATGAGTATTTTGTTACTATTTCTAAGAAGGACCAAAGCACCCACACTTTGCTTTTCCTTTTATATCAAATTCATGAAGTTGGGCAATTTTTCACTGGCCATTCCCTCAATCTCTGCTATAGCCATACCCCTGCATTTCTTTTAGAAAGGACAAATTTTGTTCTGTGTGTCAACTGTGTTGTTGAATTTGATCCTTCAGCTTTGATCTCATGATCCCATACATTCACCATTTGTCTCTGTCCCTAAATCCCTTAAGATACTGTATAAGTATTTGCTCTTCAATGTTAGTATATTTTGCAAGCCTGTTGTTTTTATGTTTTAAACTTTATTGCTTTTATTTTTCCAAGACAAAATTTCTCTATGAAGTCCTTCCTGTCTTGATAGTAGATATAGAAACCACACAAGCCACCTGATATATTACTGTAAAACAAGCACATCCTTCTGTTCTGCTCTTCATCCACATCTTAAATTTTGAAATTTGTACCAATATAAATATTATATTCTATTTCTAAAATGGCATATGCTCATGACATCAATTCTGCCTGAGGCTTCAGAATCATTGGATTCCAGGTGTATGATGTTCTGCCTTGTTCGTGTGTTTCTTCTGAAATTTTTGGACAAATAGGAGTATTTTACCTCTGTGGCTGAATATGATTATCATATGTGCCTCATCTTTAGTTTTTCCAGAATGTGGCCTCAGAACTCTTGATCTTCGTGTTATGGGTAGTTGTTGGTCCCCATGTAGATGTTTGAAACTGACCACCATTTTGTGGAAGACCAGCCAGAACTTTCCACTTCTGAGTTATCTCATTCTCCTGCCCTATGTTGCTTATTTATGATCAACATTTATATTACTAATATTTTCATCTGTCCATTTATATCTGTTTAAACATGCATTCCATTTTAGTAAAATCTTATTAATGTTGCATTTTAAACTGGCACAATTTACATTTCTATATGATGAATGAAGAACTGCTTTGAATGTCTAAGTCTTTGTAGGTACTTCAGTAAAGAACTATGAGTTCTCTCTATCGTTTCTGTTTTCTTGGTTGATTTTTACATGGGCATGAGTATATTAATATGTAACTTTTGCTGTCCTGAAAATTGTTGCATTGACCGTGATGGCATCAAGCTCAAGGACATATACCTGCCTGTCCCTCTGGGATTAAAGACATTAGCAAAAACACCCAGGTTGTCCATCATTTATATACCTACAATTGTTCATACAATTTCTTTAATGTGTGCTCAGTGCTATTGGTCTGTTTCCCTCTCCATCTCCCTCTCAATTGGCATTTCTCTTGCAAAGCTATATCCTATTCAGTGGGTTCAGAAGCGACACATGCAATACTCATAACACAATTTCCTTTTAAAATGACATGGCG
>NW_021617540.1:0-5560 GCF_004785775.1 Grammomys surdaster | reverse complement strand
TGGTCTTCAAAAATGACAAAGAGAATGGAAACTGAACAACACCCTACTCCTTGATAATCAGGTAAGGGAAGAAATAAAGAAAGAAATTAAAAACTTTTTAGAATTTAATGAAAATGATGACACATCATACCAAAATTTATGGGATACAATGAAAGCAGTTCTAAGAGGAAAATTCATAGCTCTAAGTGCCTACAAAAAGAAACTGGAGGGAACATACACTAACAGCTTGACAGAGCACCTGAAAGACCTAGAACAAAAAGAAGCTAATACACCCAAGAGGAGTAGAAGGCAGGAAATAATTAAACTCAGGGCTGAAATCAACCAAATTGAAACAAAAAGAACTATCCAAAGAATCAATAAAACCAGGAGCTGGTTCTTTGAGAAACTCAACAAGACAGATAAACCCTTAGCTAGACTAAACAGAGGGCAGAGAGACAGTATCCAAATTAATAAAATCAGAACTCAAAAGGGGGACATAACAACAGAAACTGAGGAAATTAAAAAAATCATCAGATCCTACTACAAAAGCCTATATTCAACAAAATTGGAAAATTTGGATGAAATGGACAATTTCCTAGACAAATACCAGTTGCCAATGTTAAATCAGGACCAGATAAACCATCTAAACAGTCCCATAACCCCAAAAGAAATAGAAGCAGTCATTAAAAGTCTCCCTACAAAGAAAAGCCCGGGACCAGACGGTTTTAGTGCAGAATTCTATCAGACCTTCAAGGAAGACCTAATCCCAATTCTTTTCAAACTATTCCACAAAATAGAAACAGAAGGTACACTACCCAACTCATTCTTTGAAGCCACAATTACACTCATACCTAAGCCACACAAAGACCCAACAAAGAAAGAGAACTTCAGGCCAATCTCCCTTATGAACATTGATGCAAAATTACTCAATAAAATTCTAGCGAACCGAATTCAAGAACACATCAAAACAATTATCCATCACGATCAAGTTGGCTTCATCCCAAGAATGCAGGGTTGGTTCAATATTCGGAAATCCATCAATGTAATCCATTATATAAACAAACTCAAAGAAAAAAACCACATGATCATCTCACTAGATGCTGAGAAAGCATTTGACAAAATTCAACACCCCTTCATGATAAAAGTCTTGGAAAGGTCAGGAATTCAAGGTCCATACCTAAACATAGTAAAAGCAATTTACAGCAAACCAGTAGCCAGCATTAAACTAAATGGAGAGAAACTTGAAGCAATCCCACTAAAATCAGGGACTAGGCAAGGCTGCCCACTCTCCCCCTACTTATTTAATATAGTATTGGAAGTCCCAGCCAGAGCAATTAGGCAACACAAGGAGGTCAAAGGGATACAAATTGGAAAGGAAGAAGTCAAAATCTCACTATTTGCAGATGATATGATAGTATACTTAAGTGACCCCAAAACTTCCACCAGAGAACTCCTAAACCTGATAAACAACTTTAGCAAAGTGGCTGGATATAAAATTAACTCAAGCAAATCAGTAGCCTTCCTCTACTCAAAAGATAAACTGGCTGAGAAAGAAATTATGGAAATGACACCCTTCAAAATAGTCACAGATAATATAAAATACCTTGGTGTGAACCTAACCAAGCAAGTAAAAGACCTGTATGACAAGAACTTCATTCCCCTGAAGAAAGAAATCGAAGCCGATCTCAGAAGATGGAAAGATCTCCCATGCTCATGGATTGGAAGGATTAATATAGTAAAAATGGCTATTTTGCCAAAAGCCATCTACAGATTTAATGCAATCCCCATCAAAATTCCCACTCAATTCTTCTCAGAGATAGAAAGAGCAATCTTAAAATTTATTTGGAATAATAAAAAACCCAGGATTGTGAAAACTACTCTCAGCAATAAAAGAACTTCTGGAGGAATCACCATCCCCGACTTCAAGCTGTACTACAAAGCAATAGTGATAAAAACTGCATGGTATTGGAACAGAGACAGGCAGGAGGATCAGTGGAATAGAATAGAAGACCCAGAAATGAACCCCCATACCTATGGTAACTTAATCTTTGACAAAGGGGCTAAAACCATCGAATGGAAAAAAGATAGCATTTTCAACAAATGGTGCTGGTCCAACTGGTGGTCAGCATGTAGAAAAATGCAAATTGATCCATACTTATCTCCTTGTACAAAGCTCAATTCCAAGTGGATTAAGGACCTCCACCTAAAACCAGCCACACTGAAACTAATAGAAGAGAAACTGGGAAAAAGCCTGGAATACATAGGCACAGGGAAAAAGTTCCTGAACAGAACGCCAATGGCCTGTGCTCTAAGACCAAAAATTGACAAATGGGACCTCATAAAGCTGCAAAGCTTCTGTAAAGCAAAGGACACAGTCAATAGGACAGAGCGGCAACCAACAGATTGGGAAAAGATATTCACCAACCCTACATCTGATAAAGGGCTAATATCCAAGGTATACAAAGAACTGAAGAAATTAGACTCTAGACAATCAAAGAACCCTATTAAAAAATGGAGCACAGACCTGAACAAAGAATTCTCAACTGAGGAAGCTCGAATGGTTGAGAAGCACCTAAAGAAGTGTTCAGCATCCCTAGTCATCAGGGAAATGCAAATGAAAACAACACTGAGATTCCACCTCACACCAGTCAGAATGGCTAAGATCAAAAACACAGGTGACAGCACATGTTGGAGAGGATGTGGAGAAAGAGGAACACTCCTCCACTGTTGGTGGGATTGTAAACTGGTACAACCACTATGGAAGGCAGTCTGGCGGTATCTCAGAAAATTGAACATAGCGTTACCTAGGGACCCAGCTATACCACTCCTGGGCATATACCCAAAAGAAGTTTCAACATACAACAGGGACACATGCTCCACCATGTTCATAGCAGCCTTATTTATAATAGCCAGAAGTTGGAAAGAACCCAGATGCCCTTCAACAGAAGAATGGATGCAGAAAATGTGGTACATTTATACAATGGAGTACTACTCAGCTATTAAAAACAATCAGTTCACAAAATTCCTAGGCAAATGGATGGAGCTAGAAAATATCATCTTGAGTGAGATGACCCAATCTCAAAGGAACATACATGGTATGCACTCACTGATAAGTGGATATTAGCCCAAAAGCTCACAATTTCTAAGAATCTTCATATAGACCACATAAAACTCACATAGAAGAAGGAAGACCAAAGTATGAATGCCTTGGTCCTTTTTAGAAGGAACATCCATAGTTTCAACCAGAACTCCCAAAGTCTAAACCACCAACCAGAGAGCACAAAGGGAGGGACTCATGCACCTGTATAGGGAATTGAGGGTGACCTTGTTAGACTCCAGTGAAAGTGGAGGGCCAAGGTCCCCAAGAGTTTGGATCTCCTACTGTGTTGGAATTCGAGAGCAGGGAGATGGGACTGGGAGGATGTTTGGAGCACACCATCACAAAAATTAGGAGGAAGGGGTAGGGGATAAGGGATTTGGGGGGAGAATGAGAAAGGAGACAACATTGAAAGGTAAATACGTATAATACCCAATAAAAACCCCCACACAGATAAAGGATTTAAAAAAAAGGAAGTCTATTTATTTTAAATTAATTTCAAAAGTTTCTAGGAGATGCAAATTGGCTAAGATACTATTTTAAGCTCTCCACAAAAGAATTTAAATCTCTGTTCAATATTCTCAAGAGAGAGGTAAACCCTAACTTCCTCAACAGTTAATTGACAAAAGAGAGGTAATCTCACAAAAAGTAGAAAAAGCTATTTCTAATCGATATGTCATATAGTCTGATTAATTGTCAGTGGATCTATAAAAGTCCGTTGACAAAAGATTATTAATATAGATTTATATATCCTTAAATAAGGCCTTCATGACTCTCTGAGTGTGGAAGGAGCAACTGTTGGCACTTCTGCCCTGATTTTACAAGAACTCTGAAAAATTGGCTTTAAAAACAAAAGAGGGGGAACGGTACCCCCTCAGAAGGAGTCCCCCTGAAATACTCTCCATCATGCCTTGTTCACTTTTCTCTCTCTAAAGCTGAAAGCTCATGGCAAATCTCTTGCTGACCATGTTGGTGACCTCGGGCACCACCAAGACCAACAAAACTTTGCCACAGATATGGGGAAGGACCCTCATACCCATAAAGGGAATGCCCCAGTCCCAGTTCCCTTATGGAGCCGAGGACTGATATGCCTGCCCAATACCACAGAAGGCACAGCTAACCAGCTACCACAAATATTAATGAAAAAAATAGATACCCTCACAAAGCCAGGCCCAATCATAAATACGATGAATAACAATTTACATCCAGGGAAGAGAAATCTCCCTGAGAATCCCCTTCTTTTTTCTTTCCAGGTAAAATTGAATCACCCGTGATGCCTGCTATTAGAAGCTCTAACCCAGATGGACCAGAAGCCAGGAGCCTCGCCCTTACCCTCACCCCCTACCTTTTCCCACCTGCACAAGGTCCCCTGAAGCTGGGCAACTGCAAGATCCTGCTTGGCAACTGCAGATAGACTCAAAGCAGTGTACCATATCATCTGAAGAATAGCAGGGAGACCATAACTCAAGCAGTGTACCATATCTTCTGAAGAATAGCAGGTTGCAGTCCTCCTCGCCCCCACGAATAACCAGGACCCGCTGGTCGGGTCAAGTGGCACGCAGACGTGGGGCTCGAGGCACGGACCCATCCGGACGGACCCTCATTGAGAGGATGTGCGCACGACATCAAGATTGAGCAAGACAGAGATCATCGCCCGTGACCTGTCGTCCACGGAACCAGGTTGATGCTGCCATCAAGAAGGCAGTTGAAGTTCATTACCATCAGCTGAAAATTGCAGAGGATCCAGAAGTGACTCCGCAGGAGACTGACACAGCTGTCAGCTCTCCTGCCTCCCCCTACGGTCGACCCCTAGACTTCCACGCCCTCCAGAAGGGTTCCTGGTATGCCTGGCTTTGCCCTCATTTCTCTAGCTAGAGAGCTTGGCCTCTTGATCACCACAACAAAAATTGGCTTTTTCCTAAACCAAGGCCACCCTTGATATGGCCGCTAACATTCGGGAGCCTTCCTTTATGACAATATTACACGCCAAACTGACAAATGGTTGGTAACTTGAACATTTACAAGAGACTAGGATGGCTGTGAGTTAGTCCAATGATGGGATTATTGTAGGTCCACTTCCCAGGGGCCCACCCAATGCAGCCGAAAAGGAGTGTGTGGTGCTGGGAGTGGGTGCAGCCTACATGGCCTAAGACAGGGCTCTCACCCTCCTTTCACCCACATCAGAGTCCCTTGACGTTGCCCATCGTCGACAGCCTAAAGCCTTTGACCATCGATGTGACTCGTCTCACATCAGTGTTTTGGGGTTGTGAACTTGTCTAAGACCCCCCATAATTAGACATCCAAATTCAAAACTCACATAGTTGGGATTGAACATAAGACGCCTTCTCTAACTAAACAGAGAAGGGGGAGATGCCAGAAGCCAGGACCCTCGCCCTTACCCTTACCCCCTACCTTTCCCCACCTGCACAATGTCCTTTGAAGCTTGGCAACTGCAAGATCCTGCTTAGCAACTGCAGATAGACT
>NW_021617539.1:3345-4675 GCF_004785775.1 Grammomys surdaster | reverse complement strand
AATATTATATAGTTAAGTCTACACTGCTTAGAACACAAAGCATCAAACAAGGAGGTTATGAAGAGCTAAGAAAATACATAAACAAAACCAAAGAGCAGGAGAAACACTTCCCATCAAGTGCAAGATATATTAAAGCTCTTGTTCTGTATATTTAAAAATAATTGAGATTAGTTTCTGCCTTCGATGACCTTTCTTAGGATGTACATAGGTACGCGCTTACAAGAGTGTATTAGACAATAAGACACAAGAGAAAGCAAAGCAAAACAAAACAAACAAAACAAAACAGCCCACATAAAAGATAGATTTGAGAGATCTGGAGAATTTTAATTTGATATCCAAAATGGTGTATCCTTCATTTCTTTTAGCCACTCTATGCACCGCTAATTTCTTCAAAATGGGGACAAAAATAGCGTTTGCTCTAATTCCAATACATTGCTTTAAACTTTCGGATTTATATCTTCGAGGCCAGACTTGACGTCAGTCTTCTGCATTAATGTACATGTCAGTAGGGAATTCAGATTCGGCTATACCCATCCCACTGTTCAATCTTGAAGCAGTTCTCAGAGATGGCCTTTTCCTTCTTTATCGAGTGTGATACCACGTTCCACCTCACTGGGTTTTGTGGGAATACTTACTGCTAAGAGAGTACACAGTGATCAATTAAGGAGCTCTTATTTCGTTTTGCAGTAGTGAGTCTGGTGCGCTGAAATCCAGAAGGCCTGGGGCATTGCACACGCTGGACCAGAGCCTCCAGGAGGCAGAAGAGAGGGTGGAAACCCTGGGTTGCGGCCTGCCAAAATACCCTATCCCAGAGAAGGACCTCACAGCCCAGTGCTCCCAGACGATTGGGGGCCGCGGTGCTCCCCGGCGTGACGTCATCACAGCGCATCGCCGCAGGATGCGTGCGCAGCTTTGTCCGCCGCCCGGAAGGCGGGGCTTCCCGCTGTGTGCGCGCCTCTCTGCGTCTTGTTATTGCGACGGGTCCAGGGAAACGGGGCGTGGAGACTCTCTTTTCCCGGACGGGCTTCTGAGCGGAGACTCAGCCATGCCGAACTCGAGGCCCAGGTCCCGCCGGAGCGCCGGGGGTGGTGCAGATGCGGCCAGCCGGGACTGGCTGGTGGCGCGGTCCTTGCAGAGTGCTGAGCACTGTCTAGGCGACCAGGACTTCGGCACTGCCTACGCCCATTACCTTCTGGTGCTGAGCCTGGCGCCAGAGCTCAAAGACGACGTGAAGGTGAGGCCTTCTCAGTGGCTGGCAAATCCTGTGATCTGAGCAGGGACAACAGGGTGTGTGTGTGTGTGTGTGTGTGTGTGTGTGTGTGTGTGTGTG
>NW_021617539.1:0-3245 GCF_004785775.1 Grammomys surdaster | reverse complement strand
CTCAGACAGACACAGTGAGAGACTGAGACTCTTCAAGCATCTAATTACTATGGGAGTCTATTCGGTGCTGGCCTCCCCTACAGCCCATCTCAATACAGCCAGGTTTTAGTAGCAAAAGTCAAAAATTGTCACGCATCTGTTTCAAAATTTCTGCCTCACTTTAGATCTCAAAGGCCTTTTAAATGCGAATGAGACTGGGTAGTTCTTTTTCTCCTCCAGTATCTAATTTAAATTAGCCCTGCCTTGTAGGCTTTCATTGTCTTGTGTAGAAGGAATGCTGTGTGTCCTGAGGTTGGATAAAGTGTGCAGTCGTGAGAGACTCTTAATATTTGTAGATAAATCTTATTTGTAACAGCTAACCCGTTGAACTGCTGTATTTTTTAATCTTAGAATCTTAATTTCAAAAAATAACTGAATTGCACATACAGTTTTAAGTTGTGGACAGTCTTGCTTTGTTTAGTCCAGAGTTTCTCAACCTGACACTGTTGACATTTTGCACCAGACAGTCCTGTGTCTTCCTGTTTCACAGCACAGTCTGCCCTTTGCCCGCTAGATGTCAGTAGCATTAGGCTTTTGTAATTCATAGAAATTTCAGGACCTGTTGGTTTACTTTGGAATATGATAGTATGCTGGGTAGTTTGTTTCTCTGTGCAGACAGCAGTAGAATAGTGTGTCTGGTTTCTGGCAAGGGACTGAGGTTCATATTTTACATATCAAAGCAACCTGGCCTCCAAGTTCTCCCAGCATCCCTCAGTCTCTACCTGGCATATCCTGCCCCTAATCCTGAACATTTCAACCCAGAAGCTGGGCTGCCCCTCCCCAAGAGGATCTTCCCTATATAATACAGATATTTTGGTCCCCCTCCCCTTCTCCTTCTACACTCTCTGCTCCTGCACCTTTTCTTTCGTTTTTTTCTTCCTACCGTCCCCATGACAATTTCCCTGGCCTACTTCCTTGGGACCAATAAACTCGCCCACCTGAAAGCAGCTTCTCAATAAATTTACGTGTGATTCATCTAATCTGGTTTGAATTGGCACATTTCACTGGGAGAGAAATAACTTATAGTGGACCAATGCAATTCTTTGCACAGTTCTAGCCGCTTTTTGTAAGAATAGACAAACAGTGCATGTGGAAGGTACATAGAACATTTGGTGGTGAGTGTAGATCATCAGTAGAGTGCTTGTGTTGGTAAAAATCTTATCCAGGGGTATACATCAGCTGTACCTGCCCTTCCTCCTAAAATCCCAACAACAAACAGGTCTCGGGGGAAGTAATGAGCTCATGGGACTTACAGAGGATAGATGAGGGATATTTACTGGAATATGGATGTTTCTGCTTCAGAAGGCTACTGAGCAGGGTTGATAGCTTTATAGTCAAGAGTAGAAGGGGTTACTGGGGCAATTGATGCTGGTTAGCTGGAGTGAAGAAATGAGCAGGGATTAGGAAGAGACTAGTGAAGTGGAAATCGTTCGTTGGTTTCTTTGGGGACTCAGTCATGTCATAGGATGTTTTGCTGAAGCAGACACATGAGAGGACATATGATGATTAGAAAGAATATAAATATGACCACACAGACAGTGTGATGAAGCTCTTGCATTGGTTCACCTTGCTTTGGGTCGCTTGTCCTGAGTTCATAAACAGTATCCCATCAAACAACTTCTCGTGATATTCTTGTGGCTTCTTGTTGCTTCTGTGGACTCCTGCTGATTGGCAGAGCCTCTTGCTGGATTGATCTGCTACTACTGACTTGTGTTTGGTATTTGTCAAGTGTACTGGACTGCTGACAACAAAGATTGATATAGCCCCGAAGAACTATTTCTAATCAGGGCCACCCCTCCCCCCATTTTCTATTAACATTTCTTTTCCTCTACCTCTGGTGGGTGGTGGCCTAGAAGGGAGGTTGAAGCGTTAAAGAACCCTTATTAAAGTAGGTTTTGAAAAATCTAAGTCTACAGACCAGCATCACTGAAGTGAAGTCTTCTGGGAACTGTTCTGAGATCACAAAGAAGCCGTGTTTCAGACATAGCCAAGGTTGTACCTCGTGTTGTAACTGGACTTAGTATTATATAAGAATCACCTAGGTGGTATTAGTTTTGAAGGTATGAAGGGGTCGTGGAGAGCAGCTGAAGCTTAAGACTGAGAGGTCGTGGAAGGCCATTGGTGAAGGTGCAGCCTCAGTTGCAGTTGATGACCTAGGACTGAAGGGGTCATGCAAAGGAGCTGAGGCTTGGCGCCATGAGGAGAGCCTCTGAGAGGCTATTGGTGAAACCTACTTGCAGCAGAAGATCCCAGTGTGTTGAAGATGCCAGTACCATGGGATGACCACCAAGAAGAGCAGCAGCAGTGAAGTGGATCAACCTGAGCTTAGAGTGCTACAGGGGGCAGAGCTGGTGAAGTTACCCAAGCCTTTTGGAGGAGCCCAGAAGATCATGTGTGGATCCCATACATTGGAACAAGGAGCTGTAATGTTGAAGTTGCTTTGGAGACCCCAAGATGTTAGAGATGCCAGAGCCATGGCATACCTGCTGAGGAAAGCTGCTAATGGAGTAGAACCAGCCAAGAAGAAAGAATTGTGTTGTAGTCAACAAAGCAGAAAGGAGTTGGAGATCTGAAGAGTGTGTTCATATCAGACATAGAGATGCAGAGCTTGCAGTTTGCCAGCTGGTTTTCTGTCTTGTTTTCATCCAGTATTTCCTGGCTATGACATTTTGGAATAGTAATGTGTATTCTGTGATATTGGAAGTATGTGATCTGCTTTTTGATTTTATAGGGGATTATGGTAAGAGACTGTGTGAATTTCAAAAGATAAGTTGAACTTTGGCCTTTTACACATTGTTGAGACTGTGATAGACCATGGGGACTTTTGAAGTTGTTCTAAATGTATTTTGCATTATGCTATGGCTATGTCTGGTTCCCATAGACTTACGTTTGAACAAGCCCATGCAGGTCAAGGAATGGTGTGTAGTGGCTTGAATATGTTTGGCCCATGAAAGTGGCATTATTTAGGAGATATGGCCTTGTTGGAGGAAGTGAGTCACTATGGGGGTGTGGGGAAAATTTAAGAAGGCCGCCACAGCGGCACAAGCCCCGGAGGGGCTTCCGCCTCCGTGGCGGGTCCCACATCAGGGAAGAAGATCCTATGGTTCCAGCGGCCTAAGGGCCTTGGCGGAGGCAGGCCCCAGTAACACGAGGAAGTCCTTGGTTCCAAAAAGGTTTATTGTCATGGCAGATAATAGATGGATCTA
>NW_021617538.1:1093-4116 GCF_004785775.1 Grammomys surdaster | reverse complement strand
TTCCTTCTGTCTCTATTTTGTGGAATAGTTTGAAGAGAATTGGTATTAGGTCTTCCTTGAAGGTCTGATAGAATTCAGCACTAAAACCATCTGGTCCTGGGCTTTTTTTAGTGGGGAGGCTTTTGATGACTGCTGCTATTTCCTGAGGGGTTATGGGACTATTTAGATGGTTTATCTGCTCTTGGTTTAACTTCGGTACCTGGTATCTGTCTAGGAAATTGTCCATTTCATCCAGGTTTTCCAGTTTTGTTGAGTATAGGCCTTTGTAGTAGGATCTGATGATTTTTTGAATTTCTTCAGTTTCTGTTGTTATGTCTCCCTTTTCAGTTCTGATTTTATTAATTTGGATACTGTCTCTGTGCCCTCTGGTTAATCTGGCTAAGGGTTTATCTATCTTGTTGATTTTCTCAAAGAACCAACTCCTGGTTTTATTGATATTTTGTATTGTTCTTTCTGTTTCTATTTGGTTGATTTCAGCCCTGAGTTTGATTATTTCCTGCCTTCTACTCCTCCTGGGTGTATTTGCTTCTTTTTGTTCTAGAGCTTTTAGTTGTGCAGTCAACTTGTTAGTGTGTGCTCTTTCCAGTTTCTTTTTGTAGGCACTTAGAGCTATGAGCTTTCCTCTTAGCACTGCCTTCATGGAGTCCCACAAGTTTTGGTATGATGTGTCCTCATTTTCATTGAATTCTAAAAAGTCTTTTATTTCTTTCTTTATTTCTTCCTTGACCAAGTCATCATTGAGTAGAGAGTTGTTCAGTTTCCATGTGTACGTGGGTTTTCCATTGTTTTTGTCATTATTAAAGACCAGTCTTAGTCCGTGGTGATCTGATAAGATGCAAGGGATTATTTCAATCTTTTTGTATCTGTAGAGGCTTGTTTTGTGACCAATTATATGGTCTATTTTGGAGAAGGTACCATGAGGTGCTGAGAAAAAGGTATATTCTTTTGTTTTAGGATGAAATGTTCTATAGATGTCTGTTAAGTCCATTCGGTTCATAACTTCTGTTAATGTCAAAGTGTCTCGGTTTAGTTTCTGTTTCCATGATCTGTCCATTGCTGAGAGTGGGGTGTTGAAATCCCCCACTATTATTGTGTGAGGTGTAATGTGTGTTTTGAGCTTTAGTAAAGTTTCTTTTATGTATGTAGGTGCCCTTGCATTTGGAGCATAGATGTTCAGAATTGAGAGTTCACCTTGGTAGATTTTTCCTTTGATGAGTATGAAGTGTCCTTCCTTATCTTTTTTGATTAATTTTGGATGAAAGTCGATTTTATTTGATATTAGAATGGCTACTCCAGCTTGTTTCTTGGGACCATTGGCTTGAAAAATTGTTTTCCACCCTTTTATTCTGAGGTAGTGTCTGTCTTTGTCACTGAGGTGCGTTTCTTGTATGCAGCAAAATTCTGGGTCTTGTTTGTGTATCCAGTCTGATAGTCTGCGTCTTTTTATTGGGGAATTGAGACCATTGATGTTAAGAGATATTAAGGAAAAATGATTGTTGCTTCCTGTTATTTTTGTTATTAGAGGTAAAGTTATGTTTGTATCTTTTTTGGGGGTTGTTGGAAGATTACTTACTTGCTTTTCCTAGGTTGTAGTTTCCCTCCTTGTGTTGGCATTTTCCATCAATTATCCTTTGAAGTGCTGGGTTTGTGGGAAGATATTGTGCAAATTTGGTTTTGTCATGGAATATCTTGGTTTCACCATCTATAGTGATTGAGAGTTTTGCTGGGTATAGTAATCTGGGCTGGCAATTGTGTTCTCTTAGGGTCTGTATGATGTCAGTCCAGGCTCTTCTGGCTTTTATAGTCTCTGGTGAGAAGTCTGGTGTAATTCTTATAGGTCTGCCTTTATATGTTACTTGACCTTTTCCCTTACTGCTTTTAGTATTTTTTCTTTGTTTTGTGCATCTGATGTTTTGATTATTATGTGACGGGAGGTATTTCTTTTCTGGTCTAGTCTATTTGGTGTTCTGTAGGCTTCTTGTATGTTTATGGGCATCTTGTTCTTTAGGTTAGGGAAGTTTTCCTCAATAATTTTGTTGAAGATATTTACTGGCCCTTTAAGTTGGGAATCTTCATTCTCATCTATACCTATTATCCTTAGGTTTGGTCTTCTCATTGTGTCCTGGATTTCCTGGATGTTTTGAGTTAGGAGTTTTTTGCATTTTGCATTTTCTTTGACAACTGTGTCAATATTTTCCACCGTATCTTCTGCATTTGAGATTCTCTCTTCTATCTCTTGTATTCGGTTGGTGATGCTTGCGTCTGTGACTCCTGATCTCTTTCTTAGGTTTTCTATCTCCATGGTTGTCTCCCTTTGAACTTTCTTTATTGTTTCTATTTCTAGTTTCAGATCCTGAATGTTTTTGTTTAATTCCTTCTTTGTGTTTTCTTGCATTTCTTTAAGGGATTTCTGTGATTCCTCTTTAAGGGCTTCTATCTGTTTACTTGTACTCTCCTGTATTTCTTTAAGGGAGTTACTTAATTCCTTCTTATAATCCTCTATCATCATCATGAGAAGTGATTTTAATTCTGAATCCTGCTTTTCAGGTGTGATGGGGTGTTCAGGGCTTGCTATATTGGGAGAATTGGGCACTGATGATGCCAAGAAACTTTGGTTTCCGTTGCTTATGTTCTTGCGCTTGCCTTTCGCCATCTGGTTAACTCTAGTGGTACCTGCCCTCACTGTGTAAAACTGGAGTCTGTATTTCCAGTTATCTTGCTTATTGCAGAGCTCCTCAGAGTCCAGAGGTCTCTGTGGTCTTATGCTCCTAATCTCCTGGGTGGAATAACTCCTGGGACTCAGGCCACCTCTTGGATCTGGAAATCCTTCTGCTCTGAGTGCAGTGGGTCCTCGAGGACTCAGGATTCAGTTTCAGCTCCTCTGAGTGCAGTGGCTCCAGCTGCTCTGAGTGCAGTGGCTCCTGGATGGCTCAGGATTCAGTTTCTCAACAGGACAGGAGCAGACCGACTCTGTGTCAGCTGCTCTGAGTGCAGTGGCTCCTGGATGACTCAGGATTCAGTTT
>NW_021617538.1:0-1083 GCF_004785775.1 Grammomys surdaster | reverse complement strand
CTGCTCTGAGTGCAGTGGCTCCTGGATGACTCAGGATTCAGTTTCTCAACAGGACGGGAGCAGACTGACTCTGTGTCTGCTCCAGCCCAGAGGGAATATTTACATTTTGTACTCTTCTCTGTATGTTATATTTTGCTCCAATTTAAAAAGACATAGTAACATTCATATGTGTCAGTTTATTCTATGGTCTTTTAATGATATCCAAGAGTCTACTTCTGAATGTTGAAATCTTCAAGAAGAAGCAGAACACTTATGGAAATCTCCTGTGTTTGGAAGTCTTTGATTCAGAGATTTCACAAACAGAGTCTAAAAGAATGAAAGTTCAATGTCTACTGTTCTTATTTTTTCTGCTTTTAAAAAATATTTTTATTCCTCTGTTCTTTTTGGATTTCCCATTGTATACAATTTATTTTTATTTTATTCATTCCTACTATGGTTTCTTCCCATATGAATGTATGTGTGGCCATTCACAGGGACATATATACCCTACTAGCAACCACATTCTCAAAACGGAGCTACTCTCCATCTCAGGCTCCATTAACTGTCAATAGCTCTTCCAGAAAGGATGTGTCCCAGAGATTCCTCTTCATCTATGCTTGAATGTTGAGGGCTTGATTTTATTCAGGGACCCACAACTGCTGTGAGTTGATATAGAAACATCATCACTTGGCAAAATTTGTAGTCAGGCTTTTCATTTTATTGGTGAAGATAATGACTTGTGAGCTTATAGAACATATAATCATGTTTTTGAATATTTTCTTTATTTACATTTCAATTGTTATCACCTTTCCTGAATTCCCCTCTGGAAACCACCTATCCCATCCCCCTCCACCTGCTTCTATGAGGGTGCTCCCCCACCCACCCATCTACTCCTGCCTTCCCGCCCTGGCATTCCCCTACACTGAGGAATTGAGCCTTCACAGGACCAAGAACTCTCCTCCCACTGATGCCCAACAAGGCCATCCTCTGCTACATGTACAGCTGGAGCCATGTGTACTCTTTGGTATAACTTTTAAAGTTTACCAATATAGATGGGAAATGGATATTATTGCACAAACTACCTTTGAATTCTGTAAAATAAAC
>NW_021617537.1:26851-30530 GCF_004785775.1 Grammomys surdaster | reverse complement strand
AGCAACAAACACTGACCAAGATTCTCATCTTAAAGAGGGAATAAAATTACAGGATCAAAATTCTGTGCTTGGAAACAGCTCGCTTAAGTCTAATGTCTTAAAGCAGCTGGGCTCCTTGCAGTTTACTCGTTATAATCTGCTCTGGAAAGCTTTGTTTATAGCAGGCTGATACTCTGTTTTCATTTCTAAAATATTACTTCATCTACGTATGTATGTGTGAGTGTGTGTGTGTGTGTGTGTGTGATTTTTCCTGATATGATTTTGTGCACTATGGGTGCCTGGTACCTGTGGAAGGTGGAACAGGGCTTCAGGTCTCCTGGACCTGGAGTCACAGACAGTTGTGAAGTGCCATGTGTATGTTGGGATTCAAATCCTCTGGAAGAGCATCGGGAGCTCTTAGCCACTGAGCCATCTTCCAGCCCTTAGTTTTCCTTTAGGATAAATTTTCACTGGTTGATGCCCAGGTTTCAGGTGTCTACCTGGTCTGTTTCCCAGTGTGGGAATGAACAGGGGCTTCCCCTACCATACATCCTCCACTGAGTCTTCACTGTCTCAGTGGATTCGATAGTTTTTATCCAGACTGGGATGCTAAGAACCCGAGCAGTGGCACATACTCAAGCCTACAACCATTCAAGCACATCCCAGATCCACCATGGATTCTATAAGTGAGAAGTAGGGTGACTTACACTGAGTCACACGGAAGGAGCCCAGCTGCTCTAAGACATAAGACATAAGTGTGCTGTTTTCAAGCACAGAAAATTGCTACTGTGATTTTATTCCATCTTTAAGTTGAGAATTTAGGGGCTGGAGAGATGGCTCAGCGGTTAAGAGCACTGACTGCTCTTCCAGAGGTCCTGAGATTAATTCCCAGCAACCACATGTTACCTCACAACCATCTCTACTGGGCATCCTTCTGGTGTGTCTGATGACAAAGACAATGTACTCGAATACAATAAATAAATAAATAAATAAATAAATAAGTCTTAAAAAATAGAGGTGAGAATTCAGATCTGCATTTGTTAGTGCAAAGATGGTTTTGAGAGAGAATCAATGAACAGACTGTCTCCAGTAGTCACAGATGCACAGATGCTTGGGAAAAACTTTTTTGAATTCACTGCTCACTGCCACAGAGAAAGCTGGCTGGATCTGACCTGAAGGGGTTCTATAACTGTCCTTGTCATTCCTCACTCCTGTCTTTCAGCTCTGCTGCAGGATGACATCACTCAAGCCATACAATGTGCGAAGAGGGTTGTGCGGGATCCCCAAGGCATTCGAGCATGGTATGTTGGAACACTGGAAGGGGAATGCTTGTCTCTGTTGATATAAGCTGTGTGTCTCTCTAAGGCCCAAGTGTCATTCTGGGAACTGAGGGTACAGCTGGGGGCTTTTCCTACATCATCATTTTTAGAGAATTTACTCCAGGTGGTGAGAGTCCCCACATGTGACTTCTTGCTTCTCAGGCCCGCAGACTAGTTGTAGAACCAGTGGACTGTATGGTACACAGGATGCGATAGCACTCTTCAGCATCCTGTGCTCTGCTGAGGAGGCAGAGCATCGAACCTCCATGTAGACTCAGATCCAGAGTCAGTAGCAGCTTCTGGGTGCAGATATAGCCTGTGTGTCACACTAGCTCTTGGTCCACAACCCAATCTCCTTTAGTGTCATGTTCACAATATACTCCCTCAAAAGGTTTCACTGTGTGTGTATGTGTGTATCTGTGTTTGTGTGTGTGTGCGTGTGCCAGAGGAGACAAGTTTTAACCATTTATCCTCATGTCTCTGTCCTCCACAGGGTGGCATGGCAAACACACTGTCGAAACCGAGATCTATCCCAGTATATTTGGAACTGTGGAGTCTGACCACTGTGTGCTTCTACTGCAGCTCATTCTGTCTCTTTCTCACTATAGGAGTAGGTGTGGCAAACGTCACACTTCCTTGCTTTCCCCAAAATAACAGGATTTCAGCTGAAACAGGACAAATAGAGATTTATTTCTAATAGGCTTATGCTGACACTGTGTTGACTTTGTTTAGCAAAGCGTCATCTGTCAGTCAGCTAAAGGCCTAGATGCTGTTGACAGTCATCCAGCTCAGTGATGGTCACACACACATCTCTGTACATGAGTTCTTCACCCAGGAAGTAATTAACATTGAGTTCCATTGAAATTCATCCTAACCAGTCCTGTGCTGCTTAAAAATACAACAGCTGCCAGGCAATGGTGGCACATGCCTTTAATCCCAGCGCTTGGCAGTGGCAGGTGGATTTCTGAATTCAAGGCCAGCCTGGTCTACAGAGTGAGTTCTAGGACAGCCATGGCTACACAGAGAAAGCCTGTCTGGAAAAACCAAAAAAAATAAAAAAATAAAAAAAAATAAAAATAAAATGAAACAAAACAAAACAACAATAACAACAAAACCCCAGCTTTTTAAAGGGTCCAGGTGATCTATGGAAATGGCAGTTGTGTGAGCTCTCCAGGGCTTTGTGAGGCTCAGCACATAGTTAGAACAGACTCTGTTGGGGTGGGGAGGGATTTTGAGGGCATAGGACTCTCAATGGATGAGAACTGAGACTGCTTGAATTCAGAATCTCATCATGAAACGTGTGGCCTTTCAAAATATTATCTTCTTAGAGAAGGTCCATTTTTCCTGCTTAAAAAAAATTCTCAGCTCATGTGTCAGTCTGTGTAAACCCTTGAGAGGATTTTGTGAGGTATTCAGGAGGGACTAGTGAGCTGTGCTTGTTCTGAACTTTCTTAAGTAGCTTCATGCCTACTAACTCTGAGACAGATGAGCTTGTATCAGCAAATAACCACAGGAGAAAATCTAATCTCATAGTGAAAACGTACAAATAGCATTAAATGATTGTCAATGCACAGGTTGACTTTGTCTTCACTCTGAATTGGTATGTCTGGGGGAAATTGTTCATGTATTGGAAAAAAACTCAAATTGGAGTCTAAACTGGATCTACACTCTGACCTACACATAATCTGATGAATATCTGGGTAAAATTCAGAGCAATCTGGCCAATCCCCCTCCATCCCTAAGTGACCTTGAGAGAGTGAACCAGTCTTTACCTTCAGAGTCTACTCCAGCCCAGCCTCGTCTCCAACATGCTGCTTCCTCTTATGCCTTTGGTGGCTCTTAGATGGTGACTTTCTTAGATTCCGACCTCAGTGTGGAAGTGTCAGGGCTCTATCCATCACCAATTTTACATTTATTTATGATATATTTATGTATTTACTTGCTAGTTTCCTCCCTTTGAGCCATTTACTCACCATTAACCATGATGTGAACACATGGAATGAAAAAAAATGCCAGAACAAACATTGGCTTTGTGAGAATTTCCTACTTTATCCCATCTGTCGAAAACCCTATGCTCTGCCCTGTTGTGCCCAGCACATAACCTTCTCCAGGATACCCACACTGTGAATACCACACACTTCCCAGTCACTGAGCACCGGGTGAGCCTTCAGTTTCACCTTGCCAGTATCTCCATGCTTATATGACTCTATTTAGTTTTTACTTATTTCAGTTTACTAAATTTAATAATGATCCTTTCTAATTACCTGCTATTAATTTCCTACTCTGCTGCACTCATAAACTGAGCTTTCTCACGAAAGAAAAATTATATATATATATATATACATATATACGTATATATACATATACATATACATATTATA
>NW_021617537.1:0-26751 GCF_004785775.1 Grammomys surdaster | reverse complement strand
TATATATATATATATATATATATATATATATATATATATATATATAAAATGTAACGCATGTGGGATTCTGTATACTAGCTGGGATTTCTATCACCTAATCTGACCATCAGAACTAGAACAAGCTTGTGATTTCCTAAGCAAGAATGAACTCAATACACTTCCCTTTGCTTTATCTCTCAAACTCAGAGCACTTGATGGTTAACTCTGCTCCCCTCTGAACCTTGAGGCAATGACTGTCTTTGCAAAATCCCAGCAGTTCCTTCAGCTGAGAGCCTCCAAGGTTCTTAAGAAACTGCATAGTCAGAAAGGAGGGAGTGGGGGGCCTGATGTCTCCTTCCAAGCCTGGGGACCTGAGTTCAAACCTGGCTTGCACATGCTACAAGGGGAAAACGCATGCATCACTTGTCTTAGTGTTTTGTAAATATCTCCTCCATCACCTTCTGGTTGGACTAATAAAGAGCTGAGCTGCCTATAGATATGCAAGAAGTAGAAGGTTAGACTTCCAGGAGGAGAATGGAACTCTGGGAGAGAGTCAGGTGCTGGAGAAGCCAGACACAGTGGTAGAAGCTGTCTGACACTGAAGGAGACATAAACTATGAGCCACGAAGCAGAACATAGGACATATATACATAATATATATGGGTTAGTTTAAGCTGTTAGAGCTAGTTGGGCACTAGAGTAAGCTAAGGCCTAAAGCTAAAATTAATAAATACAAGTCTCTGTCTTTTTTCAGAGCCTGGGCGGGCATAAAGTTCATATGGTAATACATATGTATAAATTAATGTAGTGTATTAAGCTTTAACAAAATTAGGAAGGGCCTCCAGCTAGCTTCATTCTGTCATAGTCATATGTGAAATATTCACATGGTGATTGTTGCCCAGAGGAGGATTTCATTCAGGGACATCGGGCTCCTCCCTAGCATGCTGACTGAAAGGTAGGTTGATCCCTACCCAGCTTCCTCAGCAGTGCACACCTACCAAGAGAGAATTCTTGCCACTAGTCTGGGCTTCCTGCTCAGGAGTGGGTGCACACAGTCTATCAGCTGGAAATGAGTTATTATAAACACCAAGGCTTATTGTGTTTCCCTCATTGTGGTACTCTTCCTTTTCTGATCTCTCCAAGGCACTCATCGTGACTTGTGTTTCATTTTCTGTTGCTCCCTTTCCTCTTACTTCCTCCCTTCCTTTTGGTTTTTTTCTTCAGTAACATCTACCTAGTACTGGCAACCTTTGGTTGACTGTATAGAATCTTAAGCACTAAGGTGCTGAGTGGACAAGCCATACCAAAAGAAGTTGAGCAAAGCTGGTGTTTCTTTGTGTGTCCAAATAATAGCATCAATGTGTGTTTACTCCTACTTTAGACAAGAATCCTCAAGGCAGCCTCATTCTTGAAAGATGATTGTATCAGACAGAATTAAGGGCACTTCATTCAGAAAGTGTTGGTGGATAGTGATGGACTAGTGGTTGACACTTGTGATCCCAATCCTTCTGAAGCTGTAGCAGGAGGATTCCCTCTAATAAAGGCCTTGGTTTTTTTTTTTTTATCAATCCCATTTGATTGTTAATTCTTGCATCAGACCATAGCCTCATGATTGTTAGGCAAATCATCTGCATGGAGTTCCAGCCCAGCCATTCAGTTCTGCCCTGGTTGTCAAAGGCCAGAGTGTGGAGTTCATCCTCTCTCAACTTTTCTTCTGATCCCCTGTTCTTCACAGATCCAGTCGCGTGTCTGCCTAGTCTGGGGCCCTAGGGAGAAGATCATGGAGTTCATGTGTTCCCCATAGAGGCAGCACAGGCTTTTAACTCATACTCTGATGTACATCACCTCCTCTGCTGCCACAGGGGCTTCCCTGTAGCCACGTTCCATTCTGCAACCAGTTTGCCATGGGCTTCCTGATGCCCCATGTTCCCACTCTTTCCTTCTTGGCTACAGCATGTTGTGATCATTTCTTATCTGTCCTCAGTTTGTTTTTCATGTTCTTGTTGCCTCACTCCTTTTTGGTGAGGAAGCATGGAGAACTGCTCACGAGATGCACAGGCTGTACTCTGCCTCATTGGTTCAGGGACCTCCCATGTCAGCCTCTGAATTATGCGCCCGACTCAGGCATCTGAACCTTCATATGTTGGCTTTTGTATTAATTACCTTTCTTTTCCTTGATAAAATACTATAGCTAAGGCAACTTAAAAGAAACAAGAAAGAGTCTTTTAAGGCTTACAGTTCCAAAGAAATAAGAGTCTACCTAAGATAGAGTCTCTATTGCTGTAACGAAAAACCAACTTGAGGAAGACAGGATTTATTTTGCTTATACCTCCCCATCACAGTTTTGACATCAAGGGCAGTCAGGCCAGCAACTCAAACAAGGCAGAAACCTGGAGGGAGCACCTGATACAGAGGTTGTGGAGGGAAAGCTGTTTACTCATTGGCTCCTGAAGTCTTGCTCCATCTGCTTTCTTAGAGAACCCAGGACCACAGCCCAAAGGTGACATTGAGCCCAAAAACTGGGCACTCCAGATCATATCCATCACTAATAAAGAAAATGTCCCATCTGGTGGACTGACCAACTGAGCTGCCATCAGGGCCCAGATCCAGTGCAAGTTGTCCATCCCAACATCTACTCCATCCATAAAGCTGCTGGAATATGTGGACGAGCTGCTGATGCAGACCCAGATTCAGGAGCACATCATTGCCATCCAGTGTGAGAACCTGAAGCAGAGCTGTGATCAAAGCCAGTGCTCACCATGAGACCCTGAAGAGGAAAAGGGAGCGGTGGAGGAGGCTGTGGAGCACGGAGAGCCCGGGGTATCCTTAGATAAAAGAGGGAAGGGAAACTGCAATTCTCTGGGACACCTAGTTGGACCACACTAGACCACCCCTGCCTGCCAAGAAGAACAGGTAAGTGTGGAGAGATAGGAAAGCAAGAGAAGGAAGAACGTGTGTACACAAAAGGAGAGGCAGAACTGGAGATTTCAGCATGATTAGAAACTATGTGAGTAGCCTCCACTGCCCCGTGAAGTCATATTGTTGTCCTGGCCCTTGTTGCCCCTGAGGGCCATGTCTGGGTATGTGGCACTACAGAAGTGTATGTGTTTGCGTGTATGTGTGTATGTGTATGTATAAGTGGGCTGGTTGGTGTCTATGTTCATCATATCATCTTACCACCAAAGTCCAAATGGATGTTCCAGTTCTTGGCTGCCACCTGGGACCATGTTTATGTCCAAGGGATACCCAGAGCTGGCTGTGCCCCTCATTGACTGTAGCACTTGGAAGAGTAGGCTCTACACTTTGCTCAAGCAGCACAATTGAACTAGCCCTGCTTGTGGCCTCTGCAGAAGAGCTGGCCCCACCCCTGGGCTACAAAACTCAGGAGAGTGGCTCCATACTTCACCTGAGCGGCACAGTAGAGCTGGCTCTGGTGTCATGGGTGTGGTTGAGCCAGCCCCATCTTTCGACATCTGTGCAGTGAGTTTGTATGAGGTGGTCCTGTGTCAGGTGCAGCCCTGCTTATACACTGAAGGCCTAAAATCAGCCATAGGCCTAAAAATCAGCAATATGCCTGACACACATGCCTGCCAAACACAAAGTCTTGGGTCTCTGTGGAAAAAACACTGAAACAGATGCCTAGAAGCTATTGTAAACAAGCAGCTTTGGTGGAAAATTGCCAGGCTGAATACACAGACCTTGCAGATAGTACCTTGGTGGATTGTACCAACTTAGATAAGGACAAGTGAAACATAGAGTCATAGTGACATGTCTCCTGAACCTTCATCCAGCTGTTCTGGAAGATATCTGTACTCCCCCTGAATACCTACACTCATGCGTCATCCCCTTCCCCACAGCCTGTCTTTTTGTGTATATAACCAGTGTGTGAAAAAGTTAAAATTCTGGTTTGATCAGAGTATAGACAGATCGCCTTTCTTGCGTCAGCCTGTCCCCCACTTTCTCTTTCAGGTGATCTCCCTGGACCCCTGTTTAATGCCCTGCTGTACAGGACATTTTGGCACCCAGCATTGTGGGGCTTGAAGACGAGACATCACACACACACACACACACACACACACACACACACACACACACACAGCGTTCAGGGGCTCGATGAGATCGCAGAAACGGAAGAGCCGACTCTTACAGAGGAAGGTAAGCTTACCAGTTTTTCAGGAGCATTGAGGGTGGCTGCCTGAAGTGCAAGAAGGCACTTCAAATCTCAGAGCACATTTTAGAGTGACTCCTAAAGGCTTGGCTCCGGAATTTCTTAGGAGCACCCAAGAGGACGACTCCAGAGGTCCGCCTGAGAGCGGCCTCTACTCAGAAGGACACCACGGTCCACCCAACTGTGAGACCATCCTGGGGAGGATCAGAGCAGCAAGGCCCCGAGGTAGAGGGTATTGGGACAGGTATTTTAGCAATTACTATTCGTATCAGGACTCAAGGAGTGAGTCAACTCAGGATGCAAGGAATTAGGGTTAAAGACAAAGCATGGGACAAACATTTTCTAAGCAGTCACGCTTTGTGACACGGCTCCAGGAGCCTATCTTCAGAACATGGGGAACTAGGGTTAAGAAAAACGGATCTTTAAAAATTCTTTGCTTTCATTAGTGTTGTTCTCCCAAGAGAGGACTATTGATAAAAAAAAATGTTATAACTCCTAAGGAGGAGATAAGAAGTTGAACCTTGAAAATGCGAGAGAAAAGAAGGGCAAAAGGGAAAGAAGTTGTCGTTCTCTGGCGTGTTAACAAAAGAAAAACAAAAAACCTTATTACAGAGCCCTCCTGAGAAGCAAGAGATGACTGGGGGATGAGAGTCTCTCTGACTCTCTCTAGGAGAGATTCTCAGTTCTGCTTTCTCTGTTTATTGTCTGTCATTGGTATATCAATTTGTCCATGTATGTCTTTTGTCTGTTTTTGTCTCGTATGAATAACTGTTGTTCTATGTTTCTATGTTTTTTAAAAAAACTGGTGAAAACTGCTTGCTCGATTTAGTTTAAAACTTACTTGGGAGAAAGTCTCAATTTACACAACAAAAACTGATAATTTACCCTGCTCTGTGGCTGAGAGAAGGACACCTGCAGAAAGAACCTTGGGAAGAGTTAACTGTTTTCATAAGCGGCTCTTGGAAGGAGGCCAACAGTTTTTTGGCTTCTATAGTAAAGGAATTGATAGTGGTTATTCCAGGTTAGATAAGTGAAAGGGTGCTTTTCTCTTATAATTATAGCTAAAAAAGTAAGAAAATTTTGTTTAGATGTGCATTTATTTTTATTCTTGATTGGCATTAAAAATATAAATATGCTCTTTATGTCCTGATTATATATTATTGGGTATATTATTGGGTATGATTACAAATTTATAACTTTGATAACAAAAACTGAATTAAAACTGGTGATTCAAAGTTGGAGTCATTCAAAAACCAGATGTATAAAAGAGATTCCAGTAAGAGTTTTATATGGGATCAAACAAGAACACCTTCTTCGGTTATACAATTGGCTTATTAGTTGATCCCTCTAAAGGAGTTTTAATATAAGCCTTTGCTCTCATACAACGAGCTTTAAAATTTTAGAGAGTGCTTGTTGCTCCAAAAAACATCCAAAGACAATAAATATCTTTTCAATATTTGAGATATCAGTTATATTCCTAAATAAATTGTGACACAGAAAATTCAAATAAGAAAAGATAGAATACTTATTTTAAATTATTTTCAAAAGTTTCTAGGAGATGCTAATTGGCTAAAATCTTATTTTAAGCTCTCCACAAAAGAATTTAAGCCTCTGTTTAATATTCTCAAGAGAGATACAAACCCTAATTTCCATCAACAATTAATTGACAAAAGAAGAGTAATTTTACAAAAAGTAAAAGAAACTATTATTAATAGATATATAGATTAATTAGTTGTTGGCTGCTTTATAACAGTCCTTTAATAAAAGAGATTATTAATATGGATTTATATTTTTTTATTTCCAAAAGAAGCTTTAACATCCTGTTTTGAAGCTGTTGCTGTGTTAATGCAAAATTATAGGTCAAGATCAAAAAGGTATTTCAAGGAAGAACTTAATGAAATACTCCTTATTCCAAATAATAATATAATTGGTTCTTAAAGAATACTGATATTTGGCCTAATACATGATCAATTTGTTACAGCTTTTCTCTATACATGCTCTTGTATTTCTTATGAATTTATATATATAGCCCATAAAAGTGTGTTTACTGTATTAATAGAAAGCTCATTTAAGGAGAAGACAATATACATAATCAGATTATATATTTACTCTTTTGCGTTTCCCCTACTTCAACAAATATAATTGAAATACGTGCTGTATCCACTATTTAAAATACAAAAAATTAAGCTTTCAATTGGTATAATCATAGCCAGTATATGGTGTATGGTTTATAGTTGCTTAAAATTGTTCTTTTTTAGATATTGCTAATTTTCAAATTTCACAAGTACAGCCCAATTTAAAAGCCATGTATCATTTAAGAGCTCATACTAGATTGCCTGGACACCAGGAAAATGCCATAACAAATTTGTATATTAGATAGATTACAGACCTTACAAAAACGATTGGCCATACAATTTTATTCTTTACACTGGAGTTACTATATAATAGAAGTTTGTCTATCTAGATTGCTGTGCCACTGTAGCTGATCTGCCTTTTGTGATCCTTGAGACCAGAAGCTGCAGTTGTTTTACACTTAACACCTCATTCTAAAAACAGCCAAAGATTAAGTAAACAGCTTTTGTTTTGTCTCGGGGGGGGGGGGGAAATTCTGGCCTCTGACTTATGCCTGCTAGTCTGAGGCCACTTTCTAAAGTTATTGTGGAGTTTATTATTAGGAGTAGGGGGTTTTCCATGAAAGCTATCTAAGAAAAAAGTACAAAGAAAACTTCTATTTTATTTGAGAAAGGGAAAAAAGTTTCTATTTTATATGCTATCCTAAGTGGAAAAAGGCAAAGAGTTCTGCTTAATCTCTCCGTAACATTTGCCCTCTTATCCTTTTGTCCTTGGTATTCATATATTTTTTTAGAGTAAACGATCACACGTTATAGAGTTTATTACAAGTTCACACCAAGGACTAGATCATGAATTGAAGTAGAAGTTTATAATAGAGGGTGTTTATATACAAAATTTATTAAAGGCAATTATCTGACTAAACATCCATTACCTGTGTGGCTCCACAGATTCACTGAGGGCTTAGAACTATAACTGGTTTATCAGTAAAGATTTGTGTAAATGAGCCCAGACAATATTTTATTTTCCATCCTAACACCTATGGTAAATTGTTGGTTCCCTTTTATTGATCTTTGACAAATTGTTTTATAACCTCCTAGAATGTGTCCTAAGTAGAAAAAGGTCTGGTTATTATCTAAGAACAATTAACTGATGTTGTTTGAGAGACTGACAGAATTCTTATTACAGTTTTGACTATCAGAAAGGAACCTAGCAACAGTCTCGTTATGGAGGAGCTTAACAATCATAGACATAGTTTTTAAAAATTTTTTATAAGATAATCATTAAGATTTAAAAAGTCATCTATTATATAACATCAGCACAAGATAGTACAGTTTTATAGATCTATGTGTAATAATAATAGCTTGAGACAACAATTTGATATTTTTAGAGAGTGTATAAGTCAAATTATAAAAATTTGTTTTTAGTGTCCTCAATTTTTTCATAATAGTGTTAATACTTGAGGACTTATATTTAATCAATTATGGTAAGTAGATGTTACCCATTTTTTACTTTTAAAAATTAAAATATGTATATGTGATTTAACACTTTTTAAAAGATTTCTAGTTACAATTATTTTGACAGGAAAAACAATCAAAAGTACAATTAGTTATTTCCTATATTATCTTTTATACTTGGTGTTCCATAGCATATTAAAATAAACAAAACTGACTGTTGCTGTCAGACATTTGAGATGTTTTGTTGACAATTTGGTATCACCCATGTTACTAAAATTCCTTGTAATCCTCAAGGACAAGGTATTATAAAATAGATATTGTGGAACTTTAAAATACTGTCTTCATGACTCTCTGAGTGTGGGAGAAGTGGCTGCTGGCACTTCTGCCCTGGTTTTACTAAGAACTCTAAAAAATTGGCTTTTAAAAACAAAAGAGGGGGAGTTACACCCCCAGAAGGAGTTTCCCAAAAATAATCTCCATCATGCCTTGTTTGTTCTCAATTCTCAAAATCTGAAAGCTCATGGCAAATCTGTTGCTAATTGTCTCTGACATGGTGAGACCAATAAAAACTATACCACAGCCCAGAGTCCGGGAGTCAAAGCCGGTTGTCAACCCAGTCCTGTCCCGCACTCGCCTGCCTCTTCTTTTTTTGCTTTCAACATGACAGATGCCGGTGTGTCCTTAGCCAAGGACTTCTTGGCCGGTGGAGTGGCCGCGGCCATCTCCAAGACGGCAGTAGCACCCATCGAGCGGGTCAAACTGCTGCGGCAGGTGCAGCATGCCAGCAAGCAAATCACGGCAGATAAGCAATACAAGGGCATTATAGACTGCGTGGTTCGTATCCCCAAGGAACAGGGAGTCCTGTCCTTCTGGCGTGGTAACCTGGCCAATGTCATCAGATACTTCCCTACCCAGGCTCTCAACTTTGCCTTCAAAGATAAATACAAGCAGATCTTTCTGGGTGGTGTGGACAAGAGGACCCAGTTTTGGTGCTACTTTGCAGGGAACCTGGCATCAGGTGGTGCCGCTGGGGCCACATCCTTGTGCTTTGTATACCCTCTTTATTTTGGCCGTACCCGTCTAGCAGCTGATGTGGGCAAAGCTGGAGCTGAAAGGGAATTCATAGGCCTTGGTGACTGCCTGGTTAAGATCTACAAATCTGATGGGATTAAGGGCCTGTACCAAGGCTTTAATGTGTCAGTACAGGGCATTATCATCTACCGAGCTGCCTACTTTGGTATCTATGACACTGCAAATCGAATGCTCCCAGATCCCAAGAATACGCACATCTTCATCAGCTGGATGATTGCACAGTCTGTCTCTGCTGTCGCTGGCCTGACTTCCTATCCTTTTGACACGGTTCGCCGTCGTATGATGATGCAGTCGGGACGCAAAGGAACTGATATCATGTATACAGGCACGCTTGACTGCTGGAGGAAGATCGCTCGCGATGAAGGAAGCAAGGCTTTTTTCAAGGGTGCATGGTCCAACGTTCTCAGGGGCATGGGTGATGCCTTTGTACTTGTCTTGTATGATGAGATCAATAAGTATGAATATTATAATTAGTATGCCCTAATATTATAATATAATATTAACATAATTATGCCCTAGGTGTTCTCCCCGAGAACAGGCATGTTGTATAATATACCATATCTTGAACATTCTGGACAGATTTTCTGGGTTTGTCTATTTTATCAATGGCAACTATTTACCAGTTGAAAAGTGGGAAGCAATAATATTCATCTGACCAGTTTTCTCTTAAAGCCATTTCCATAATGACAATAATGATGGGACTCAATTATATTTTTTATTTCAGTCACTCCTGATAATAAAAAATTGAAGAAATAAAAATATCCAAAACCAAAAAAAAAAAAAACTATACCACAGTTATGTGGAAGGACCATCTTACCCTTAAATAGAATGGCCGGGACCTGGTTCTCATATGGGGTAGACGATAGATATGCCTGTTTGATACCAAAGAAGGCACAGATAAATGGCTGCCAAAAAGATTAATGAAATAAATAGATATCCCCACAAAGACAGGCCCAATTACAATTAAGATGAATAGCAATTGACATCCAGGGAAGAGAAATCTCCCTGAGATTTCCCTTCTTTTCCTTTCCAGGTAAAAATGAATCACCCATGGTGTTTGCTATTGGAAGTTCTAATCCTGATGCTGACCTCCAGAATTACACTACTCAGACCTTCAATGGGCCATTGACAAGGACATCAAACAGCTAGACATTGACATCACTAATCTGAAGAAATCCTTCTTTTTGCTGTCTGAAATGATCTCCAAAAATGCAAAGGACTTTATTGGACTTTATTTACCATTTTACAATAGAAAAGATTGTGTACACCTCTAGACTGTGAACAGCCCTTAAAGAAGAAAGTTGCTTTTACATAGAAAAGACAGGGATGGTTAAAGAAAGCATGAAAAAGGTCAGAGAAGGCCTTGAGAAAAGACACACACACACACACACACACACAGAGAGAGAGAGAGAGAGAGAGAGAGAGAGAGAGAGAGAGAGAGAGAGAGAGAGAGAGAGAGAGGAGAGCTGGTACAAGAATTGGTTTTCAACCTCTCCATAGTTGTCAACCCTACTTCCTAAAATTTGGGACCATTAATTGGGCTACTTCTGCTTATTTCTTTTGGTCCCTGGGCCTTAAATAGGCTTACTAAATTTGTGAAACAACAGATAGATAATTTGAAAGCAAAACCTATTCAGATACATTATCATAAGTTAGCTATAGAGGACCACGAGACTCAAGATGAGGTTGTTACTCTATCCAGGGTGTTCCCAAAACCCATCTCCACCTAAAAGAGGGGACTTCCACTCCTAGACCAAGCAGAGAGAGACCACCCAGAACCCCCTCTGACTGGCGATCTGAATTCTTGCTTAGACTGCAAGGCTAAGCACTGCAAGGGAATATAAAATTTTAAATATCTTTCTGGGTTCCCTGAGGGACAAGCCTGACTGCATAGGGGTTGATGTCAAAAGTATCCCCTCTCCAGGAAAAAGACATCGGGACGGGTATGGCCCTCATGCCTCACTGAACAATGACAAGAGGACGGGAGCCATTACAAGGTCCCCTTCAATTACTGGAGGTCAGGCCTCTATCCCCACCTTTGCAAGATTAGAATCACCATGGTCTTTCTAAACTTGGAGAGAGGGGGAATTGTCAGGGGCAGTCCTGCTTATACACTGAAGGCCTAAAATCAGCCTTAGGCCTAAAAATCAGCAATACATACATGCCTGCTAACACCAAGTCTTGGGTCTCTGTGGAAAAACACTGAAACAGATGCCTAGAAGCTATTGTAAACAAGCAGCTTTGGTGGAAAAATTGCCAGGCTAAATACACAGACCTTGTAGATAGGTAGCCTTGGTGGATAGTATCAACTTAGATAAGGACAAGCGAATCATAGTCAGAGTCCCCTGAACCTTCATCAAGCTGACACTCTGTTCTGGAAGATATCTGTACTGCCCCTAAATACCTACGCTCCTTCGTCATCCCCTTCCCCACATCCTGCCTTTTTGTGTATATAACCAGTGTGTGAAAAAGTAAAAATGGCGATTTGATCAGACTATAGACAGATCGCCTTCCTTGAGTCAGCCTGTCCCCCACTTTCTCTTTCAGATGATCTTCCCGGACCCCTGTTTAATCCCCTGCTGGACCGGGACACCCCTGCCCCTTGCCAGCTGCAGCACTTTGGAGAACAGGCCAGAAACCTCACCTTTGCAGCACAGGAGAAACTAAGGCTCTCTGTCCGATGCCAGAAATAGCTTGTTCAAGAATGGAGGGATTATCCCTATAGCAGGGTAACTAGTTTTTCACCCTAAAACTTAAGACATCTGTGGAACCCTCACAGAGTATGTACAGAATGTGGGTTGAATGCTGTCACTCTCAGAAAAGTTGAAAGGCAGAAGGAGTGAGGAACAGAAAGGATTCCCATAGAATCTGCATCTTGTTAAGAGTTAGCCAGCTTCATGCTGTTGGGCCAAGGGAAAATTACCAAGAAAGTGTTTCCCAAGAATGCAAGTATTTGTTATTGTTGGTGAGAAACCTGTGCTCATTCTGTCCCATTTGACAGTATAAAAAGCCCTTCTTTTAGAACTTTTTGTGATCATTTGAACTGTGTGCATGTGTGACTGTGTGCATGAGAGTTAGTGCCTACCGAGGCCAGAAGCACTGGACGACCCTGGAGCTGGAGACACAGGCAGCTTCCAGCTGGGAATCAAACTCAGGTCCTCTGGAGGACAGCAAGTGCTCCCAAATTCTGAGCCATTTCTCTAGCCTCCAAAGCAGTCTTTCTCATTTACTAGAGTAGTTGGAGGCACTAGAATTACTACTGAACGTGGTGGAATCTTCTTTTTGTACTCAGTGCTGGAAACTAAAACATGGCGGTTGATATTTTTACTCAGCAATGCTATCACTAAAAGTTTTTCCTGCAGACATATGTACCCAATGTGTAAAAATAAAACACTTCTTGGGGGCTGGAGAGATAGCTCAGACTTTAAGAGCAATGGCTGCTCTTCCACAGATCCTGAGTTCAATTCTGGACAACCACATCATGTCATGTGACACATCCTTGTCAAGAAGAGATCCATGTGGCAGGTCCAACTGGGAGGGACATACTCACAAAATGATTTTTAAAAATATATGCAAAGTGTTGGCTGCACACAGAATACTTTAATATGAAGGCATGTTGGTGAAAGTAGTTGCTGATTTCAACTGTAAATATGAGTTGTTTCTTTGATCTTTTAGTTGCTTAACTTCATAATAAAATGGAATGAAAGCCCTCATTTAGAAACAGAAGTACTAGCCAGGCGGTGGTGGCGCACGCCTTTAATCCCAGCACTTGGGAGGCAGAGGCAGGCGGATTTCTGAGTTCGAGGCCAGCCTGGTCTACAGAGTGAGTTCTAGGACAGCCAGGACTATACAGAGAAACCCTGTCTCGAAAAACCTAAAAAAAAAAAAAAAATAGAAACAGAAGTACTAGCCTGGAAGTGGTGGCACACACCTTTAATCCCAACACTTGGGAGGCAGAGGCAGGTAGATTTCTGAGTTTGAGGCCAGCCTGGTCTACAGAGTGAGTTCCAGGACAACCAAGTCTACCCCTGTCTTGAAAAACAAAAACAAAACAAGAAAAAGGAGAAGAAAAAGAAAAGAAAAAGAAACAGAAGTACTTATTTATTTTTAATGAGCCAAATCTTTTAGCAATTTAAAATGAACAGTGTACACATATTTCTGGGCCACCTGAACACTTATCAAATATATGGGAAAGAAGGCCAAGTGCTAAAGTCCATAGATGTGGAGGAACTTCTGGCTTTGCACACAGCTCAAAAGTAGAAGGTCACCACCTATTGGGAAAGGAGGAACTTGGAGGATGCTTAAATAGCAGGTATGCTTTCTCTAGTCAGCCAGCAGCTCATCCAGCTACCTGTCACCATGAAGGCTCTCCTGACTCTGGGGCTCCTCCTGCTTTCTGTCTCTGTCGAGGCTAAGGTCTATGAACGCTGTGAGTTGGCCAAAATTCTGAAAAGCAATGGAATGGCTGGCTACCGAGGAGTCAGCCTGGCAGACTGTAAGTCTCTTCTTCCTGATGCCTCCAGCTAAACTTTCAGAACAGGGACAAGGGAAAACTGAGGGACCAGAGAGGGAGCTGCAGCACACGATGTCATGTTTGCTCCCTGAGTGACTGAGTTCATTTGACTAAAACATCATTTTTTGTCATTTGAATCAGAGATGCTGGGGTGAGCGTTTAGAAGGGACATTGTGTGCCACGCTAAGGCGATAGGCCCTGAGGTGCTCTTGGACTGTCACTGGGTTTTCTAGTTGCTTCAGACTCAACAGCCCATGAGAAAGGAGACTGAGAACAGGTGGGAGACTCAGTCATTCAAAACTTGTGATCTGAGATACTGGAGAGACATGATATTTGTCTTCACTTCTCTTATCATGCTGTGCAACTTTTGAGATAACTTAAAAAAAATAATTTTGACCTTTCTACACAGGGCAGAGGGATCCTATTTGCCTCCTGTTGCTGTATAAATGAGGTCCTCGGAAACTGAGTATAAAAACACCTTGGGGTAGCCCTTAGTTGCCCACAACAGAAGATGTGGATGAGGCACTGTTCCTTATGGCTTACATCATCTGTGTTGTCACAATCACATTCGAGTCAAGGGGCTACTGCTCAACAGAGAGATGTCTGTGTGGGTGGATGGATAGAAGAAATTACAGAACAGCCTTTTCTGTTCTGATGTTTTTGCTCTCAGTACTATCATTAGACATTGGTGATGGTGCACACTCCTGCAATCCAAGCAATGACATGCTGAGGCAGGAGACTGCAAGCTCAGTGCCAACGATGGACACTTGGTGACACAGAGTAGAAAGAATTCTAACTTAACATGCAAATTCACATTGACTATAAGAACGATCTCTCTGAGAAAATACTTATTTTTTCTAATATTAATACTTCTAGCAGGATATGCATTTCATATTAATTAATTAAATGTTCATAACTGCTATTTACATATCGATTTTAGGCAGGGGTATCAAGAAGGATAAGATGGTGTATGTGGTCGGTAAAAGCATTGGAAGAAATAGTTATATTATTTGCAAGGGGACATGGTTTCAGTATATTGCATAGGCTGGCACTGAACTTGCTATTCAGACCATGCTGGTCTCAAACTCACACAGATTCACCAGCCTCTGGCTACTGAATGCTGGGAATAAAATTGAACACCACTGTGACAGGTTTATGTTTTAAAAGCCCCATAACCTGGTTATTCTTGGTACAAATTGATTTGTCCTACATGGGGTTCTGTTTGGGACACTTGAAAATTACTTGCTGACTTGGGACAGCAGTTCTACCTACTAAAAGTGCAGAGGCAGGAGGATCACTTGAGACCAGAGACTACCCTGGGCAACACAGTCAGACTCAGGCTGAACTAGTGGTAGTGTATTATATAATTTAACCACATGATTGAACTTCCAGTGCATCAATTCTAAAGTAGAGCATATAGATCCATTGCTGTTGATGCTTACTGATCATGTTTCTTTTTCTTCTCAGGGTTGTGTTTAGCTCAGCATGAGAGCAATTATAACACACAAGCTACAAACTACAACCCTGGAGGCCAAAGCACCGACTATGGGATATTTCAGATCAATAGCCGATACTGGTGTAATGATGGCAAAACCCCAAAAGCAGTCAATGCCTGTGGGATATCTTGCAGCGGTAAGTCAAGCCGGGTTTGCAGTGACAGCGAACAACCATTCTGCTCTTACTGCAAGAGCAGAGATTCTGTGCAGGAGCCATAACACTGGTGGAAGCATCAGGAACCTGGGGAGACTGCTTTACTGTTAGGAAGCCATTGTTAACTCCATCAAAATTAGCCAAGTAAGGCATTAATGAGGCTTATAGTGTAGTTTGGTGATAGAATGCCCTGACTACAAAGCAGAGATCCCTTGTTACCACCGCTAAAATCAATGTATGAGTAAGTGATATGAAATAAATAGAGGCTGGACAGATAGTTCTGATGGAAGAGTCATCACGGTGTGAACTCCAGCAGCCACAAAAAAGCTGAGTTTGGTGACATGCATTTGTAACCACTGCACTGGGGGGAGTCTGAAACAGGCAGATGCATGGGGCTCACTGGCCAACCAGCACAGCCTGCTCTGAAAGGCAGTTCCCAATGGCAGACCCTGCCTCAAATACCCTGGGGACCGCTCCTGGAGCAGCCCTCTGACAGTGGTCTATATTAATTCCTGCTTTATCAAATTTCATTGTTAACTTTTCCACGATAGACTTTGGGACATTCTTTGTAACCTGATTAGTCTGACTTTAAGAGTGTTTCATGCGCTCACCGATGTTCACTGGAAAGTGATAGAAAACACCAGCAGAGGAGTGTCACTCCATCTTGAGCACGCAGAGGACAGACTCAACTGGAAACCTTTGGAAAAAGCTCCTGTAGAATGTCAACCTACTGTCCATACATGTAAACTTACATGATACACATGTGTGCTCACATAAAGTCATGTAAAGATTTTACAGTGTTGTGTAAATTATGCTTACACAGCTTCCTGATGTGGCTATCAATCAAAACCACCTCTGCAGCAACAAACACTGACCCAGATTCTCATCTTAAAGAGGGAATAAAATTACAGGATCAAAATTCTGTGCTTGAAAACAGCTCGCTTAAGTCTTATGTCTTAAAGCAGCTGGGTTCTTTTTGATTTACTCGTTATAATCCGCTAGAGAAAGCTTTACACATAACAGGCTTATATTCTGTTTTCGTTTTTTAACAGGTTATTTCATCTGTGTGTGTGTGTGTGTGTGTGTGTGTGTGTGTATGTGATTTTTGCCTGATATGATTCTGTGTACCATGTGTGCCTGGTACCTGTAGAAGTCAGAACAGGGCTTCAGGTCTCCTGGAACTGGAGTCACAGACAGTTGTGAGCTGCCATGTGTATGTTGGGATTCAAATCCTCTGGAAGAGCATCGGGAGCTCTTAGTCACTGAGCCATCTCTCCAGCCCTTAGTTTTCCTTTAGGATAAATTTTCACTGGTAGATGCCCACGTTTCACGTGTCGGCCTGCTCTGTTTCCCTGTGTGGGAATGAACAGGATCTTCCCCTACCCTAGCTGACAGTCACACATCCTCCACTGAGTCCTCACTGCCTCAGTAGATTCAATACTTTTTATCAGTGCTGTAATGCTAAAAACTCGAGCAGTGGCATATACTCAAACCCACGACCACTCAAGCACATCCCAGACCTACCATGGATGTTATAAATGAGAAATAGGGTGACTTACACTGAGTCACACGGAAGGAGCCCAGCTGCTTTAAGACATAAGGCATAAGCCTGCTGTTTTCAAGCACAGAAAATTGCTACTGTGATTTTATTCCATCTTAAGCTGAGAATTTAGGGGCTGGAGAGATGGCTCAGCGGTTAAGAGCACTGACTGCTCTTCCAGAGGGCCTGAGATCAATTCGCAGAAACCACATGGTACCTCACAACCAACTCTATTGGGGAACCTTCTGGTGTGTCTGAATCAAAGATAGTGTACTCACATACATGAAATAAATAAATAAATCCTAAAAAAAATAGAGATGAGAATTCATGTCTGTATTTGTCACTGCAGACATGGTTTTGAGAGAGAATCAAGAGACTGTCTCCAGTAGTCACAGATGCACAGATGCTTGGGAAACACTTTTTTGAATTCACTGCTCACTGCCATAGAGAAAGCTAGCTGGATCTGACCTGAAGGTGTTCAATACTGTCCTTGTCATTCCTGACTCCTGTCTTTCAGCTCTGCTGCAGGATGACATCACTCAAGCCATACAGTGTGCGAAGAGGGTTGTGCGGGATCCCCAAGGCGTTCGAGCATGGTGTGTTGGAACATCTGAAGGGGAATGCTTGTCTCTGTTGATATAACCTGTGTGTCTCTCTAAGGCCCAAGTGTCATTCTGAGAACTGAGGGTGCAGCTGGAGGCTTTTCCTATACCATTGTTTCTAGAGAATTTACTCCAGGTGGTGAGAGTCCCCACATGTGACTTCTTCCTTCTCAGGCCCGCAGACTAGTTGTAGAATCAGTGGACTGTATGGTACACAGGATGTGACAGCACTCTTCAGCATCCTGTGCTCTGCTGAGGAGGCAGAGCATCAAACCTCCATGTAGACTCAGGTCCATAGTCAGTAGCAGCTTCTGGGTGCAGATATAGCCTCTGTGACACACTAGCTCTTGGTCCACAACCCAATCTCCTTTAGTGTCATGTTCAAAATATACTCCCATACAAGATTTAAGTGTGTGTGTGCCAGAGGAGATATATTGTAACCATTTATCCCCATGTCTCTGTCTTCCACAGGGTGGCATGGCAAAAACACTGTCAAAACCGAGATCTTTCCCAGTATACACGGAACTGTGGAGTCTGACCGCTGTGTGCTTCTACTGCAGCTCATTCTGTCTCTTTCTCACTATAGGATTGGGTGTGGCAAACGTCACACTTCCTTGGTTTCCCCAAACTAACAGGACTTCAGCCGAAACAGGACAAAATGGAGACTTCTTCCTAAGAGGCTTATGCTGATACTGTGTTTGCTGTATTGAGCAAAGCCTCACCTGTCAGTCAGCTAAAGCACTGGACAATGCTGGCAGTCATTCTCACAGTGATCACCACACACATCTGTGTACATGAGTTCTTCACCCAAGAAGTAATTCACATTGAGTTCCATTGGAATTCATCCTAACCAGTCCTGTGCTTCGTAAAAATACAACAGCTTTTTACAGGGTCCACCTGACCTATGAAAATGTCTGTTGTGTGAGCTCCAGGGCTTTGTGAGGTTCAGCATCCAGTTAGAACAGCCTCTGTGGGGGCCGGGAGGGTTTTTGAGGGCTCAGTACTCTCAGTGGATGAGAACTGAGACTGCTTGAACTCAGAAACTTATCATGAAATTTGTGAACTTTCAAAACACTATCTTCTTAGAGATGGACTATTTTTCCTGCTTAAAAAATAAATTCTCGCTCATGTATGAGTCTGTGTAAACTCTTGAGAGGATGTCCGTGAGGTATTCAGGAGGGACTAGTGAGCTGTGCTTGTCCTGATCTTTCTTAAGTAGCTGCATTCATACTAACTAACTCTGAGACAGATGAGCTTGTGTCAGCAAATAACCACAGGAGAAAATCTAATCTCATAGTGAAAATGTACAAATAGCATTAAATGATTTTCAATGCACAGGTTGTCTTTGTCTTTACTCTGAATTGGTGTGTCTGGGGAAAATTGTTTATGTATTGGAAGAAATCAACTTGGAGTCTTAACTGAAACTACACTCTGACCTACACATATCCAGATGAATATATACACTCCCACCTACACATGACCAGTTGAATATCTGGGTAAAATTTAAGAGCAAACTGGCCAATCTCCCTCTATCTCTATTGGTCCTTGAGAGAGTGAACCAGTCTTTATGTTCAGAGTCTACTCCAGCCCAGCCTCATCTCCAACATGCTGCTTCCTCTCATGCCTTTGCTGGCTCTTAGATGGTTACTTCCTTCCTCAGTACTCAGGGAGTGCTCAGGGCTCTATCCGTTACCAATTTATTTATGATAAATTTATTTACTTGCTAGTTTCTCTGTTTGAGTCACTTACTATTAACCATAATCTAAAGATATGGAATGAAAAAAAATTGCCAGAAATGTTGGCTCTGTGAGAATTTCCTATCCTATCCCATGTGTGTAAACCCCTATGCTCTGTCCTGTTGTGCCCAGCACATAACCTTCTCCAGGATACCCACACTGTGAATACCACACACTTCCCAGTCAGTGAGGACTGGGTGAGCCTTCCGTTTCACCTTGCCAGCATCTGCATGTTTGTGTGACTGTCTTTAGTTTGTAGTTATTTTAGCTTACCGAATTTAATAATAATCCTTTTCGATTGTCAGCAATTAATTTCCTACTCTGCTGCACTCATGAAGTAAACGTTCTCGTGAGTATATATAAATGTATTTATATATGTATGTGTGTGTCTGTGTGTATAAATGAGTCTAAAATAGAATGTATTTTATTTATGGGATTCTGTAAACTAGCTGTGGTTTCTATATCCTAATCTCACCATCAGAACCAGAACAAGCTTGTGATTTGCTCAACAAGAATGAACTCAATACACTTCCCTTTGCTTTATCTCTCAAACTTAGAGCACTTGATGGTTAACTCTGCTCCCCTCTGAGCCTTGAGGCAATGACTGTCTTTCCAAAATGGCAGCAGCTACTTCAGCTAAGAGCTTCCAAGGTTCTGAAGAGATAAATTATGAACCATGTAGCAGAACATAGGACATATAAACATAATGTATATGGGTTCATTTAAGCTGTGAGAGCTAGTTGGGAACAAGAGGAAGGTACGGCCTAAAGCTATAATTAATAAATACAGATCTGTGTGATTATTCAGAACCTGAGCAGGCATAGAAAGTCCACATGGTTAGACACGTGTATAAATTAATGTAGTATTTTAAGGTTTAACGAAATTAGGAGGGGCCTCCAGCTGGATTCATTCTGTCATAGTCATATGTGAAATATCCACATGGTGATTGTTGCCCAGTAGAGGTTTTCATTCAGGTGCATTGGGCTCCTCCCTAGCATGTTGACTGAAAGGTAAGTTGGTGGCTACCCAGCTTCCTCAGCAGTGCAAACTGCCCAAGAGAGACTTCTTGCCACTTCTCTGTGCTACCTGCTCAGGAGTTGGTGAACAGAATCTCTCAGATGGCAATGTGTTATTATAAACACCAAGGCTTATTTTGTTTCCCTCATTATGGTACTCTTCCTTGTCTGATCTCTCCAAGGCAGTCATCATGACTTGTGCTTCATTATCTGTTTATCATAGAGCTGTGCCAACCCAAGACAGAAGTGCATTGCTTTTGATAATGCATATTCCACAACGGGTAAGGAAGGCTCTCTTGTCAGAAGATTCTAAACAGGCTCAATTGGTTTATTCAGTAAAAAGGGAGAGATGTGGAGAGTTTGGGTGTCTATCTGTCAGGAATCTGACTTAGGCCAAGGACAAGAAAATGGACTGCAGGCAGGAATTTAACATTAGGCTGAATCAAAGAAGTAATCTCAGGCCAAAATCTAAATCCTAGGCAAGAACAAAGAAATTTTAGGCAGGAATCTAAATCGTAGGCTAGAACAAAGAACTAATTATAGACAAAAATCTAAATCTAAGGCTAGAATAAAGAAATAGGCTTGAGGCATGAAAATGACTTTGGGCTAGGACAGGGAAGTAGACTCAGATATTTCCATCATCCTGATAAACCCTTAGAAATAGTGATGACAGGAGTGATCATACAACTCTGCTTATTGTCCCATGTGTTCTTTCACTCTCTGGTTTTATTGTCTTGCTTGTTCCTTGACTATTTGCAACTATTGTATTGCTAGTTCATCAATCTAGAACTGACCTTAATATTTGTATGTAAATTAAGCAGTATAAAGGCAAAAAGGGAGGAGGAGGGATGGGATAGGGAATTAATGGGGGTGGGATAATAGAGAAAGGGGGTAACATCTCAAATGTAAATAAATAAAATATGAAAAAAAAGCACTCATTTTAGAACTTATTGTGATCATTTGGACTGTGTGCATGTGTGGCTGTGTCCATGAGAGTCAGTGGCCACTGAGGCCAGAAGCACTGGATGAGTCTCTTGTTTGGAGACACAGGCAGCTTCCAGCTGGGAATCAAACTCAGGTCCTCTGGGAGCCATTTCTCTAGCCTCCAAAGCAGTCTTTCTCATTTACTAGAGTAGTTGGAGGCACTAGAATTACTACTGAACGTGGTGGAATCTTCTTTTTGTACTCAATGCTGGAAAGTAAAACATAGCGGTTGATATTTTTACTCAGCAATGTTAACATTAGGAATGTGACTTCATCCCTCAGTGTGGGAGTGCTCAGGGCTCTATCCATTACCAATTTTATATGTATTTATGATAAATTTATTTGCTTGATAGTTTCCCTGTTTGAGCCACTTACTCACCATTAACCATAATCTAAAGATACGAATGAAAAAAAATGCCAGAAACGTTGGTTCTGTGAGAATTTCCTATCCTGTCTCACCTGTGTAAACTCCTATGCTCTGTCCTTTTGTGCCCAGCACATAACCTTCTCCAGGATCCAACACTGTGAATACCACACACTTCCTAGTCACTGAGGTCCATGAGAGCCTTCAGTGTCATGTTGCCAGTAGCCCCATGCTTATGTGATTATATTTAGTTTTAGTTATTTTTAGATTACCGAATTTAATAATAATTCTTTTTGATTATCAGCTTTCAATTTCCTACTCTGTTGCATTCATAAAATAAATGTTCTCGTGGGAATGTGTGTGTGTGTGTGTATGTGTGTGTGTATGTGTGTATGTAAATGAGTCTAAAATAGAATGTATGTGGAATTCTGTAAACTAGCTGTGGTTTCCATATCCTAATCTCACCATCAGAACCAGAACCAGCAGCACAGTGTTTGTGATTTGCTCAACAAGAATGAACTCAATACACTTCCCTTTGCTTTATCTCTCAAACTCAGAGCACTTGATGGTTAACTCTGCTCCCCTCTAAACCTTGAGGCAATGACTGTCTTTGCCAAAAGCAAGCAGATGCCCCAGCTAAGAACTTCCAAGATTCTTAAGACACTGCATAGTCAGAAAACAGGGAATGGGGAGCCAGATGTCTCCTTCCAAGCCTGGAGACCTGAGTTCAAACCTGGCTTGCACATGCTGCAAGGAGAAAATGCATGCATCACTTGTCTTAGTGTTTTGTAAATATCTCCTCCATCACCTTCTGGTTGGACTAATAAAGAGCTGAACTGCCTATAGATATGCAAGAACTAGAAGTTTGGACTTCCAGGAGGAGAATGGAACTCTGGGAGAGAGTCAGGTGCTGGAGAAGCCAGACACAGTGGTACAAGCTGTCTGGCAGTGAAGGAGAAGTAAACTTTGAGCCACGTAGCAGAACATAGAACATACATACATAATATATATGGGTTCATTTAAGCTGTAAGAGCTAGTTGGGAACAAGAGGAAGGTAAGGCCTAAAGCTATAATTAATAAATACAAGTCTCTGTGGTTATTCAGAGCCTGGGAGGGCATGGAACGTCCATACGGTTATACACATGTATAAATTAATGTAGTATTTTAAACTTTAACAAAATTAGGAGGGGCCTCCAGCTAGCTTCATTCTGTCATGGTCATGTCTGAAATATTCACATGGTGATTGTTGCCCAGAGGAGATTTTCATTTAGAGGCATCCGGCTCCTCCCTAGGGTGTTGACTGAAAGGTAGGTTGGTGGCTACCCAGCTTCCTCACCAGTGCATACCGCCTGAGAGAGACTTCTTGCCACTGCTCTGGGCTTCCTGCTTAGGAGTTGCTGAACAGAATCTCTCAGATGGCAATGTGTTATTATAAACACCAATACTTATTGTGTTTCCATCATTGTGGTACTCTTCCTTGTCTGATTTCTCCAAGGCAGTCATCGTGACTCCTTTTTCATTTTCTGTTGCTCAGTTTCCTCTTACTTCCTCCCTTCCATTTGGTTTTTTTCTTCAGTGACATCTACCTAGTACTGTCAATCTTTGATTGACTGTATAGAATCTTAAGCACTAAGGTGCTGAGTGGACAAGCCATACTAGAAGAAGTTGAGCAAAACTGGTGTTTCTTTGTGGGTCCAAATATTAGCATCAGTGAGTGTTTTCTCGTCCTTTAGACAGGAATCCTCAAGATAGCCTCATTCTTGAAAGATGACTGTATCAGACAGAATTAAGGGCACTTCATTCAGAAAGTGTTGGTGGATAGTGATGGGCTATTGGTTGACACTTGTGATCCCAATCCTTCTGAAGTAGGATTTTTGGTGAGAGGAGGATTTCCTCTAATAAAGGCCTTGATTTTTTATCAATCTCATTTGGCTGTTAATTCTGGCATCAGGCCATAGTCTCGTGATTGTAAGACAAAGCCTCTGCATGGAGTTCCATCCCAGCCATTCAGTTCTGCCCTGGCTGTTCAAGTCCAGAGTGTGGAGTTCATCCTCTCTAAACGTTTCTTCTAATGCCCTGACCTTCACAGACCCAATCGGGACTCTCCTGAGTCTATGGGCCTAGGGAGAATTCTGGGAGTTCATGTATTTCCCACAGAGGCAACACAGGCTTCTGACTCATACTCTGAGCTAAAAAGTTCCTCCTCTGCTGCCACTGGGGCTTCCCTGTAGACAAGTTCCATTCTGCAGCCAGTCAGCCACGGGCTTCCTGATGCCCCATGTTCCCATCTTTCCTTTTTGGCTACAGCATGTTGTGGTCATTTCTTCTTCATCCTCAATTTGTTTTTCATGTACTCATTGCCTCACACCTTTTTGGTGAGAAGGCATGGAGAACTGCTTACTAGATGCTCAGGACCTCCTATGTCAGCCTCTGAAGTATGCTCCCCGACTCAGGCATCTGAACCTTCATATGGTGACTTTTGTATTCGTTATCTTTCTTTTACTTGATAAAATAGTATAACTAAGGCAAATTAAAAGAAACAAGAAAGAGTCTTTTAAGGCTTACAGCTCCAAAGAAATAAAAGTCTGCCTCAGATAGAGTTTCTATTGTTGTAATGTAAAATCAACTTGAGAAAAACAGGTTTTATTTTGCTTATACCTCCCCATTACAGTCTTAACATCAAGGGAAGTCAGGGCAGCAACTCAAAGAAGGCAGGAACCTGGAGGCAGGTTCTGATACAGAGGTTGTGGAGGGGTGCTCCCTGATGAGTGGCTCCTGAAGTCTTGCTCCGTCTGCTTTCTTAGAGCACCCAGAACCACAGCCGAGCGGTGACATTGCATACAATTGATGGGCACTCCAGATCATATCCATCACTAATAAAGAAAATGTCCTATCTGGTGGACTGACCAACTCCACTACCATCAGGGCCCAGATTCAGTGCAAGTTGCTCCATCCCAACATCTACTCCATCCATAAAGCTGCTGGAATATGTGGACGAGATGCTGATGCAGACTCAGATTCAGAAGCACATCATCAATATCCTGTGAGAACCTGAAGCATAGCTGTGATCAAAGCCAGCAACCACCATGAGACTGTGATGGCAAAAGGTGGGTGTGTAAGCTCATGAATCTGGGTCTGCATCACTAGCTTATCCACACATTTCAATGACTTTATGGATGGAGTAGATGTTGGGATGCTCTTCCATAGATCCTGAGCTCAATTCCCAACAACCACATCATGTTGTATGACACATCCTTGTCAAGAAGAGGTCCATGTGGCAGGTGCATTTGGGAGAGACATACTCACAAAATGATTTTTAAAAATCAGTGCAGAATGTTGGATGCATACAGAATACTTTAATATGAAGGCATGATGATGAAAGTAGTTGCTGGTTTTAATTGTAAGTATTAGTTGTTTCTTTTATCTTTTAGCTGTTTAAATTCATAATAAAAGAAAACTCTCATGTAGAAACAGTAGTACTCATCCATTTTTAATGAGCCACATCTTTAAGCAATTTAAAAATAAATACTTTATGTGTCTTCCTCGGCCACCAGAAACATCTCTAATCAAATAAATGGGAAAAGATATTCAAGTGCTAAAATTTATAGACTGTAGGAACTTCCTGTTTGGACTCAGCTCAAAAGTAGCAGGCTGCAACCTGTTGGGAAAGGAGGCACTAGGAGGATGCTTAAATAGCAGGCATGCTTTCTCTCATCAGCCAGCAGCTACCTGTCACCATGAAGGCTCTCCTGACACTGGGGCTCCTCCTGCTTTCTGTCACAGTCAAGGCTAAGGTCTATGAATGCTGTGAGTTAGCCAGAATTCTTAAAAGCAATGGAATGGCTGGCTACTGAGGAGTCAGCCTGGCAAACTGTAAGTCTCTTCTTCCTGATGCCTCCAGCTAAGCTTTCAGAACAGGGACAAGAGAGCACTGAGGGACCAGAGAGGGAGCTGCATCACACGATGTCATGTTTGCTCCCTGTGTGACTGAGTTCATTTGACTAAAGCATCAACTTGTGTCTTTTGAATCAGATACTGAGGTGAGGGATTGAAAGGGACATTGTGGGCCACGCTAAGGCGGTAGGACCTGAGGTGCTCTTGGACTGTCACTGGGTTTTCCAGTTGCTTCAGACTCAACAGCCCATGAGAAAGGAGACTGAGAACAGGTGGGAGACTCAGTCATTCAGAACTTGGGATCTGAGATCCTGGAGAGACATGATATTTGTCTTCATTACTCTTACCATGGTGTGCAAATTTTGAGATAAATTTTTAAATTTTTGACCTTTCTACACAGGGCTGAGGAATCCTATTTGCCCCCTGTTGCTGTATAAATGAAGTCCTCTGAAACTAAGTATAAAGAGATTTAGTAGCAGTCGTCACTTTGGTGTGGCCTTTAGTTGCACACAACAGAAGATCTGGATGAGACACAGTTCCTTATGGCTTACATCATCTATGTTATCACAATCACATTCAAGTCAAGGGGCTACTGCTCAACAGAGAGATGTCTGTGTGGGTGGATGGATGGATGGATGGATGAAATTGCAGAACAGCCTTTTCTGTTCTGATTTTCTTGCTCTCAGTATTCTCATTAGACATGTGTGATGGTGCACACTCTTGGAATCCAAGCAATGAGACACTGAGGCAGGAGATTGCAAGCTCAGTGCCAACGATGGACATTTGGTGACACAGAGTAGAAGAAAGAATTCTAACTTAACATGCAAATTCACATTGATTATAAGAACAATCTCTCTGAGAAAATCCTTAATTTCTAATATAAATACTTCCAGCAGCATATAGTTTTCATATTAGTTTATTAAATGTGCCTAACTACTATTTGCATGTCTATTTTATGCAGAGGTATCTTGAAGGATGAGATGGCATATGTGGGTGGTAGAAGTAATGGAAGAAATAGTTATTTTATATGGAAGGGGACATGGTTTCACTATATAGCACTGGCTGGAATAGAACTTGCTATGTAGACCAGGTTGTTCTCAAACTCCACAGATTCACCAGGATCTGCCTACCAACTGCTTGGAATAAAATTGAGCACCACTGTGACAGGTTTAATTTTTAAAAGTTGCTTCACCTGGTTATTCTTGGTGCCAATTGATTTGTCCTATATGGGGTTCTCTTTGGGACACTTGAAAATTACTTGCTGACTTGGCACAGCAGTTCTACCTACTAGGAGGTCAGAGGCAGGAGGATCACTAGAGACCAGAGACTACCCTGGGCAACACAGTCAGACTCAGGCTGAACTAGTGGTAGCATATTATATAATTTAACCACATGATTGAACTTCTAGTCCATCAATTCTAAAGTAGAGCATATAGATCCATTGCTGTTCATGCTTACTGATCATGTTTCTTTTTCTTCTCAGGGGTGTGTTTAGTTCAGCACGAGAGCAATTACAACACACGAGCTACAAACTACAACCCTGGAGGCAGAAGCACTGACTATGGGATATTTCAGATCAATAGCCGATACTGGTGTAATGATGGCAAAACCCCAAGAGCAGTCAATGCCTGTAAAATATCCTGCAGTGGTAAGTCAAGCCGGGTTTGCAGTGACAGCGAACAACCA
>NW_021617536.1:0-3096 GCF_004785775.1 Grammomys surdaster | reverse complement strand
TTTCTTGAGTTCTTTGTATATATTGGATATTAGCCCTCTATCAGATGAAGGATTGGTAAAGATCTTTTCCCAATTTGTTGGTTGTCGTTTTGTCCTATTGACAGTGTCCTTTGCCTTACAGAAACTTTGCAATTTTATGAAGTCCCATTTGTCAATTCTTGATCTTAGATCATATGCCATTGGTGTTCTGTTCAGGGACTTTCCCCCTGTGCCCAAGTATTCGAGGGTCTTCCCCACCTTCTCTTCTATTAGTTTCAGTGTATCTGATTTTATGTGGAGGTCCTTTATCCACTTAGACTTGAGCTTTCTACAAGGAGATAAGAATGGATCCATTTTCATTCTTCTACATGTTGTCCTCCAGTTGAACCAGCACCATTTGTTGAAAATGCTGTCCTTTTTCCACTGGACAGTTTTAGCTCCTTTGTCAAAGATCAAGTGACCATAGGAGTGTGGGTTCATTTCTGGGTCTTCAATTCTATTCCATTGATCTTCCTGCCTGTCTCTGTACCAGTACCAGGTAGTTTTTTATCACTATTGCTCTGTAGTACAGCTTGAGGTCAGGGATGGTGATTCCTCCAGAAGTTCTTTTATTGTTGAGAATAGTTTTCGCTATCCTGGTTTTTTTGTTATTCCATATGAATTTGAGAATTTCCTTTTCTAACTCTGTGAAGAATTGAGTTGGGATTTTAATGGGAGATTGCATTGAATCTGTAGATTGCTTTTGGCAAGATGGCCATTTTTATTATATTAATCCTGCCAATCCAGGAGCATGGGAGATCTTTCCATCTTCTGAGATCTTCTTCGATTTCTTTCTTCAGTGACTTGAAGTTCTTGTTGTACAGGTCTTTCACTTGCTTGGTTAGATTCACACCAAGGTATTTCATATTATTTGCAACTATTGTGAAGGGTGTCATTTCCCTAATTTCTTTTTCAGTCTGTTTATCTTTCATGTAGAGGAAGGCTACTGATTTGTTTGAGTTGATTTTATAACCAGCCACTTTGCTGAAGTTGTTCACCAGGTTTAGGAGTTCTCTGATGGAAGTTTGGGGGTCACTTAAGTATACTATCATATCATCTGCAAATAGTGATATTTTGACTTCTTTCTTTCCTATTTGTATCCCTTTGACTTCTTTTTGTTTTCTAATTGCTCTGGGTAGAACTTCCAGTACTATATTGAATAGGTAAGGGGAGAGTGGGCAGCCTTGTCTAGTCCCTGATCTTAGTGGGATTGCTTCAAGTTTCTCTCCATTTAGCTTGATGTTGGCTACTGGTTTGCTGTAAATTGCTTTTACTATGTTTAGGTAGGGGCCTTGAATTCCTGATCTTTCCAAGACTTTTATCATGAAGGGATGTTGAATTGTGTCAAATGCTTTCTCAGCATCTAATGAGATGATCATGTGTTTTTTTTCTTTGAGTTTGTTTATATAGTGGATTACATTGATGGATTTCCGAATATTGAACCATCCCTGCATTCCTGGGATAAAACCTACTTGATCATGATGGATGATTGTTTTGATGTGTTCTCGGATTCGGTTTGCTAGAATTTTATTGAGTATTTTTGCATCGATGTTCATAAGGGAGATTGGTCTGAAGTTCTCTTTCTTTGTCAGGTCCTTGTGGGGTTTGGGTATGAGTGTGATTCTAGCTTCATAGAACGAATTGGGTAGTGTTCCTTCTGTCTCTATTTTGTGGAATATTTTGAAGAGAATTGGTGTTAGGTCTTCCTTAAAGGTCTGATAAAATTCAGCACTAAAACCATCTGGTCCTGTGCTTTTTTTAGTGGGGAGACTTTTAATGACTGCTGCTATTTCCCTAGGGGTTATGGGACTATTTAGATGGTTTATCTGCTCCTGGTTTAACTTTGGGACCTGGTATCTGTATAGGAAATTTTCCATTTCATCCAGGTTTTCCAGTTTTGTTGAGTATAGGCCTTTGTAGTAGGATCTGATGATTTTTTGAATTTCTTCAGTTTCTGTTGTTATGTCTCCCTTTTCAGTTCTGATTTTATTAATTTGGATACTGTCTCTGTGCCCTCTGGTTAATCTGGCTAACGGTTTATCTATCTTGTTGATTTTCTCAAAGAACCAGCTCCTGGTTTTATTGATATTTTGTATTGTTCTTTCTGTTTCTATTTGGTTAATTTCAGCCCTGAGTTTGATTATTTCCTGCCTTCTACTCCTCCTGGGAGTATTTGGTTCTTTTTGTTCTAGAGCTTTTAGTTGTGCAGTCAAGTTGTTAGTGTGTGCTCTTTCCAGTTTCTTTTTGTAGGTACTTAGAGCTATGAGTTTTCCTCTTAGCACTGCCTTCATGGAGTCCCACAAGTTTTGGTATGATGTGTCCTCATTTTCATTGAATTCTAAAAAGTCTTTAATTTCTTTCTTTATTTCTTCCTTGACCAAGTCATCATTGAGTAGAGAGTTGTTCAGTTTCCATGTGCAAGTGGGTTTTCCATTGGTTTTGTCATTATTAAAGACCAGTCTTATTCCGTGGTTATCTGATAAGATGTAAAGGATTATTTCAATCCTCTTGTATCTGTAGAGGTCTGCTTTGTGTCCAATTATATGGTCTATTTTGGAGAAGGTACCATGAGGTGCTGAGAAAAAGGTATATTCTTTTGTTTTAGGATGAAATGTTCTATAGATGTCTGTTAAGTCCATTTGGTTCATAACTTCTGTTAATGTCAAAGTGTCTCGGTTTAGTTTCTGTTTCCATGATCTGTCCATTGCTGACAGTGGGGTGTTGAAATCCCCCACTATTATTGTGTGCGGTGTAATGTGTGTTTTGAGCTTTAGTAAAGTTTCTTTTATGTATGTAGGTGCCCTTGCATTTGGAGCATAGATGTTCAGAATTGAGAGTTCACCTTGGTAGATTTTTCCTTTGATGAGTATGAAGTGTCCTTCCTTATCTTTTTTGATTAATTTTGGATGAAAGTCGATTTTATTTGATATTAGAATGGCTACTCCAGCTTGTTTCTTGGGACCATTGGCTTGGAAAATTGTTTTCCACCCTTTTATTCTGAGGTAGTGTCTGTCTTTGTCACTGAGGTGTGTTTCTTGTATGCAGCAATGTTCTGGGTCTTGTGTGTGTATCCAGTCT
>NW_021617535.1:2772-5536 GCF_004785775.1 Grammomys surdaster | reverse complement strand
GATCGTCCGAGACTGGGGCAAATGGGATGGATGGGAGAAGAGATGGGCGTGGTTCATACCTGACATGTGCGTGCATGGATGTGTGGATGCACCATGGGGACCAATCACATGGTCCAATTGTTAGATTAAAGAATGAGAGCAGGTAGCCGGCGCGTGCTGGTGCTCATTAGCAGATCCTCTACCTGGACGCAGGCCTGGGATCTTGTGACAGTTGGAAGGAAGATGACTAAATTTGAGATATATTATTCATTGAGACTCAGGAATAAAATAGATTTTTTTCTGTATAGTTTAAGAACAATGGATTTGCTGCCGCCATGGGTATACGTAGGGGAGGATGGCATTGTCAGGCATAGATGGGAGAGGATGTCCTTAGTCCAGTGAAGGCTGGATGCCCCAGTGTGGGGAAAATCATGGGTGGGGAGGTGGAAGTGGGAGGGTGGGGGGCACATTCCCACAGAAGGCGGGGGGGGAGGGATGGGAAAGGGGGTTCCTGGGTGGGGGGGAAATGGAGAAAGGGTATTTATTCACATCTGAAATGTAAATAAAAGTCCAATAAAAAATAAAAAAAATAATTTAAAAAACCCAACAAAACAGCAATGACAAAAAAAAAAAGAACAATGGATCTGTAAGTGTTATCTATATCAAGTTTTGTATTGGTAGCAAAGTCTAAAGAAATCTGGAAAAGCTAATTATTTCAACAAAACATGCAGCATAATTTTGTTCTATTTTTACATGATTAGGCTTAGTTCCTCCTTTGTGGAGTTTATGAAATGTGTACATAGTAGCAATTCCCTGAAAGGCGTAGCCTGAGAAGTATGAATGAATCCAATAAACATTTGGATTCAAAGTGTAAGAGTGATAAGGAGCTTCAAAACAAATGTGAAGTTTATTAAGAAATGTGAACAGACAGTTGTTTCTGACCACCACACTGTGAGTTACTAATGGAAGTACGTTGACATAGAAACAGGAATATGACAATCAGCCTGTAACAAAAATTCTGTCTCAATTTATGAGGCTCAGGTGACTGAAGCTTTAGAAGTAACTTGTATGTCACTCAATTGTGCTATTTAAAAAAAATCAAAGACTATCAGAAGAAAACCAGCAGACATTATACATTTACTCCAGGGTTTGGAAGATATATTTTTTTTCTACCTGGAAGTGAGTGAAAATCCACTTTTGCAATTTGATCACCAGATAAACTATGTAAACACACAGTTCACGGGAGACTTACGATACTGCTTGTTATTTTGATGACATAAATAATTATTAATTGTGGCAGGATTTCCCCTGTCCAATTACATTAAAATATTAATACAGCAGGAGGCCTGTGATTGGACAGGAAAAAGGGAGGCGGAGCTAAGAGTTGGAGAGGTTGAGAGTGTCTCAGGAGAAGGAGCCAAGATGGAGGACAGACAGGAAGAAGATCTTGATCCCGTGTAGTCTGAAATAGCCACAAGTAGTTATCAATACGATGTAGGGATAGAATAATTAGGATAACTTGTCTAATCTAGGTGGGCAGCTTGTATCATTATCAATTGGCCCTGAAATTATTGCGTGGGCATCTTATGTATTGAGAATTTATTGATATATGAATCTGACTGGTTCATTATAAGCTTCAAGAGTTTTGACTTTACTGTGTTACTGGGTATTGTGGTATCTACCGAGAGGTGGGTGGTCTCTACATGGGGCTGGAGTGGCAGCTACCACGCCAAGAGAAATTAGCGAGTCCGATGGAGACGACTAGGGTGGGGGAGCGATCCAAAGGGTCTGCTGAGATGAAAACATCCCGCTGGGACCTTGTGGCCCACTAGTGCCAGCAGTTGCACTGGAAGCCTGTCAGTCCCTCTTGTTTTTAGTATTTCTCACAACAATTAATTTAGTGATCACTTTACCAAGCGAGCTGTGGAGATAGCATGGGACGTAGCTCCCCTGTGTATGGGCGCTAACAGTACTGTCTAGCCTTCTCTTTTCTAAACTTTATTCTTTATAACAACAAGTCAATTGACTTTTATTTTTCTGGAATTCTTACATAGTGCCATACAGGTAAATGACCTCATTTGTGGCAGATGGTCACAGGAATCTTTCGGAAACTGTTATAGCCTTTTAAGGAGACCAACGTGGAAATCACTGTCTCGACAGCTTTATTGGTTATTTTTATAGGCAATTGTCATGTATGTGCATGCTTTTTAGAAGTCTTTTACAACAGTAATAACTAAGTCATATCTTCAAAGCTGATGGGACCCTTTGGTTAGAGCTGAACAGCATTGCAGTCTTCTTTGCCATTATAAAGCACACTGCACATAACTCAAGTTCTTTCCTGTTTCAGGGGCCACTTTGCTTTAATTCAGTGAATCTAGGGAAAGAGATGTTGAAGTTTTTTTTTTTTTAAAACATGGTACTAAAAGTCAACATCCTACAAAATCTTTGTTTTACTTAAAACAAAATGAAACAATCATTTTTTCAATGAATGTTATCTTTTGGGATCAAAATAAAATTCTTGTGAGAAAAGTATGATTCAGGTTTAGCTGTTGGTTTTCACATCTTAGAGTGCCAAGAGGTAGCTTTTTCTTTCTTTCTTTCTTTCTTTCTTTCTTTCTTTCTTTCTTTCTTTCTTTTTTAAATCATAATTTTTACTTATTCAAACAGGGGTTATAAACACAAAAAGGCAGGTTGCGAGGAAGGGGATGACACTGGAGGGTGGATGTTCAGGGAGAATCCAGATATCTTTCAGAACGGGGTATTGGTTGGGTGAAGGTTCAGGGGA
>NW_021617535.1:0-2672 GCF_004785775.1 Grammomys surdaster | reverse complement strand
TTTTTTTTTTAATCTGCTGAAATGACATACCTTCCTCCCTTTCCAAGATTAGTCTCCTGGAATTAACTCCTAAGACAGTTGGTGATGACAGCCAGTGCCCACAGTATCAGGACCGATCACTCAGGTGCAGATCCAGAATCAGTTATGCTTCTACCAGTTTATCAAAGGCCTCCATGAACCACTAAGAGACTCCAGTAGACAGGAAAATGTTAATTTGAGAAGACACATCCCTCCCGATGGCCAGCTTTTCCATAAAGCTTTTCCTTAAGGCTTTAGATAACTCTCTGGAGCTCTTAAAGACATCTGCGAGACAGCGCAGTCTGTGGCATGCATCGCTGATGACCACTCCCTCCGTGACATCATAGATGAAATCAGCAGTTCCAAAGTGGAACACCAAAATCATCATGAAGCACAGACGGATATACATCAGCGAAGGACCACCTGAGAATCACACCAAGTTCAAAGGATTTAGAACGATTACAGGCACACACCTGCTTTAGATAAAGGAGCCATTGTCGTACACTTAGAGGAGTTTTGGCATTGACAGTTTATCCCAACACCGTGTTCTAACTACTGCTCTGTTGTTGCTTTGGGTCTGCTTCCCCTCCCCTCCCGCCCTCAGGATATGCAGGCACTATTGCACACAGGGCTGGACTGGAAGGAATGAATCTTAGCTGGGCAGGTGGGTCAGACAGGATCTCAGCATGAGAACAGCAGGAACAGCCTTCTTTGAATATGGTTTTCAGTGAAACAGCTCGCTTTATGGGGCTGAACAAGGGCCATCTAAACCTTGGGGACTGGGGAGGGGCTTGGGGGGTGAGTGTATATCATTGGCTAGGGCCGAGATGCTGAGCACGCTTCATTTGCATGAAGAGCTTGCTGGACGTGTCCTTATAGGGATAGAGGAAGTTTAACCTGAAACCTGGCTGACAGAGTAAGTAACTACCTCAAGGGCAGCCGGAAATTGGGGTTGTAAGACTTATGTGCTCCTGGACATGCAGACCCCAAGCAAGGAGGAAACAGTCCTACTCCTGCTGATCTCAGGATGAGAGTTTCAAGATCTGTTTATGTCTTGACCTCACTCTTGCTCCCGATCAGCCTGACCAAGGCAACGTATAAAAGGAAGCATTTAACTGGACTTTCAGTTCCAGAGGGGGAGTGTTTGTTATGGTGACGTGAAGACATGAAAGCAGGAACAGCTGAGAGCTAACATCTGGAACTCTAAGCAGAAGGCAGAATGCCATACTGGAAATGGCAAGTATTTTGAAATCTCAAAGTTGGCTCTTCGAAACACATTCCAACAGCAAGGCCATACCTCCTTATCATTCCAGAATAATCACCCAATGGAGACTAAGTATATAGATTCCATTGACTTCTGGAGAATTAAAACCACCACACCTTTAGTTTTACAATCGCTCAGCTATTTAGTATGAACCAGCCAACTTCATTTTACTATGGCTGTGAGATTATACCCGATAAGAGATTTACTGCCTTAGACTCTTAGTGATAAGAGATGTTACCTATAGCTTATTATGTTGGCTGTTATGAAAGGCTGTAATTCATAAATTTTATCATGTTGAACATGAAATTGGTTTGACGGGGTTGTAATGAAGTCCTAGAGCATTTGAATGGTGTGCATTGAGGTCCTAGGCTTGGTCCCCTGCACTGCTACAGAACCTAGCACAATGAATAAGAAATATAGGAAATGTATTAATAATAAATTACCAAATGCCCTGCGCTACTATCTCATCCTTTTGCTTATGTTTTTTAATTTTTTTTTTTTTTATAAAATAGCATTAAGTATCTTTCACCAAAATGTAGCATAAAGATGTGTCGAAGGTCATCGGTTTGCCTAGCTTGAGCATGAATCTCTGTTGGATTCCTAGCACAGGAAAAAAAAATGAAAGCATATAACTATAAAGCAGGGGTTTATTTGTGTAAGATGAAATGTTTCTGGCAAGCAAACAGGAATTATCAAAGGAATGACCGGGGCACAAAACATATTGGATGAAACTTATTATAGGTGACTTGGAAGTATTTGTTAAGATTAATAATAAAGTATGAGGGAACAGAAGACAATCCCCAGTCTCTGTTATTGTAGAATAACATCAGGTATGGCCTCCCACCCTTAAACTGTCAGACTCTCCTGGAAGAAATGCAGCCACAGCATTGAGGCATTTGACATTACAAAGGAAAAACCACCAATCCATGACAGAATAGAAAGACAAGAACTGCTTATATTCAAGGGCACCATATGGGCCGATGGGAAAGGCTTTCCAATACCAGTGGATTCTGGCAACCTCATTGCATTAGAGGGACAGAGGCAGGAGTTTCAGAAGCCAAGGAATCTAGAATGTCCAGAGAAGTTACCAAGAAGCAGATGTATAGGGCCAAATGGTGATGTCTAAAGGGATTGGGCCCTATTGGGCCTATTGGGACCATCACTAAGTGCTGATCTACACAAGTGTGAGAGGAAAGTACCAGTGTCTGGCAAAGAACAGAAGGTAGAACAGGTAGACCATCGAACAGACCCTGCTGACAACACAGTGGCTATGGCACAGAGACTCTGCTGACAATTCTGTGGTCTTAGCACACTGACCACCAGCTGAAGGTAGAGCTGTAATGTGAGAGGTATTATGTGCTTTGCAAATATATGTTTGGGCCAGGGTCTC
>NW_021617534.1:0-1525 GCF_004785775.1 Grammomys surdaster | reverse complement strand
GAGCAAATGTTCCCTAGTAGGGAGAATGGCATTAATAAGACCTTGTCCCTATGTGCAATGTTACTGCTGACAGACAGGACAGCCAATGGTTTGTGTCTCAAATTTCTGAGCTGACTTAACTGTATCAGTGAGCATTCCACGTATCTCCACAGGACAGTGTCCTAATTGGTAATTCAATATCCACTGGCTCAAGTTAACATACCCAAATTGTACACCCCCACAATCTGGTCTGTTTTTCTTCACATACATGAATTAATACATTCTGGGAAATTACAAAATCACTCACCCTGCTTGTATCAGCTCTTCATAATAGTGCTCCCCTACAACTGACTCCCTAAAACTTTAATCTGTGATGTAGCTATTGCCTGTCCTATTTCACTGTGCAGTGTACACAATAACCTGTTCCTCATGTTCTGGTCTGAAGGCAGAAGCCATGCTTCACATGCAAACCCTTTTCCTGTTGCTTCAGTGGACAGTTCACTACTTGACTCCAATGGGTAATTTAAAAACTCTGTTGTGGTTCAGTCTTTTAACTAAAAAATTCAGGAAGTTCAATCAAGGGGAAAGCAAGGTAACTTCCCAGGGGAGCAACAGACTGGAAACAAGCTGACCTGAGTCAACATAGCTTTTCTTGGAATTATTTTTCTAAAAGGCTGAAGATACAGCTGTCTCAGAATTAATCTGCCTTCTCAGGGAGAAATCACTCTGCACACAATTAAAGATTACTTTACTAAAAATTCTCTTTAATGATAGCATGAATTCATCTCTGTCTAATGCTCTCTTAGGATCAAGATTCATGTTATACTTTGAACAATTTAACATGGAATATGAAGTTGTGATCTAGGACGAGTTAATGTGGAATTGGAAATTTTGATCTAGGACTAGTGCACCTGGTATATGATATTTGGATCTAGGACTAGTTAACATGGAATTAGAAATTTTGGTCTAAGACTAGTTAATATGGAATATGAAATCTGGATTTGGATTTGTTAACAAATAATATGAAATTTGGATCGAGGACTAGTCAACATGGAATATGAAATTTGGATCTGGGACTAGGTATCATGGAATATGAAATTTGGATCTTGGACGAGTTAACATAGAATAGGAAAATTTGATCTAGGACTAGTTAACCTGGAATTGTAAAATGTGAACTAAGATTAGTTAACATGGAATTGGAAATATTGATCTAGGACTAGTTAACATGGAATATGAAAATTTGATCTAGATTGTGCTACATACCCAGTTCCTGTCTCAAAAACTGAAAATAAGAATATTAGCAGACAGGTCAGCATCTCAGTGGGAGATGCAGCAAAGTGTTGATGAAGCAGTGAGTCGACAAGGTAAGTATGGAGGCTCGGGCTGGTAACTTGGGTTCCATTCTGTGTTTCCTTGCTGCACTATATCTTCTCCTTCTGTCAGGGCAGGGTTAAAACTTGATAGATTTTTTTCAGAGAACTATCGTGACTTTCACGAATGAGCTAATTGTCGACACTGTGTAGCTTCCAAGTGTTAACCATATTCT
>NW_021617533.1:0-4298 GCF_004785775.1 Grammomys surdaster | reverse complement strand
TGTAAGGTCAGAATTGCTATGTTGTTCCTGTAACACCCATGAGCACGTAGATACAAGTGTGACTTGATGCCTGCTCGTGACCTTCTTCAACCAGTCTCTTGGAAAAGCAGAGAATTATTTCTTGTGAGGAACGCAGTTATTGCTCAGTGGATTTTTCTAAGAACATCCCCAGGATATTTGATATCTCTTTGCACTCTTCCCTTCTGCCTTTCCCCCAGACGGGAGCCATCATACGAACTCCAGACTCATGGCAGCAGATGCTTTGAATGACAGCCTTGGGGGAACCCTAGAGAGAGGACTAGTGCTCCAAATGAAATCCCTCTTTCTCCCTGCCTCCCTCTTCATATTCTTCGTATTAAACTCAGTTTTCTCCAGGAATCCCGTCAGGGATTAAGATGGAGATTTTCAAAGGACCCTTCCTATAAATTTAATATATTAGCTTTTCAGAATCTAGAATTGATTGGTAAAGTCCTATATACTCACGCCTGTCTGATGGAACAGACCAAGTTAGTATGTAGGTTTTCCACTGATTTCTAACTTATTTAATTTTATTCTACGTGCATTGGTGTGAGGGTGTTAGGTCCCCTGGAACTGGGGTTACAGACGGTTGCGAGCTGCCATGTGGTTGCTGGGAATTGAGACTTAGTTCTCTGAAAGAGCAGCCGGTGTTGTTAACTGCTGAGCCATCTCTCTAGACCCTTTCACTGAATTTTTGTTTTTATTGATGTTTTTGTTGTCTGTTTTGTTTTGTTTTCCTGAAACAGGGTTTCTTTATGTAGCTTTGGCTGTCCTGAAACTCACTCTCTAGACCAGGCTAACTTCGAACTGACAGAGATCTGCCTGCCCTCTGCCTCCTGAGAACTAGGATTAAAGGCATACAACCACCACTGCCTGGCCCTTCTGAGATGATGTTTTAAACTACTATTTAACCATTGTGTCCTTTCTTGTATCGTGTGTGTGTGTGTGTGTGTGTGTACAGATGCACATTTTTGCATATGTGTGGGTGAACATGTAGATGTGTGCACACGCACATGGTGGGAGCTCCAGGTCGATGTCAGGAATCATCCTCTGGCACCCAGCACCCTGCTACCTTATTCATTGAAGCAGGGTCTCTCATCAAAGCTCCTGGGTCTGACTAGTCTTGCTAACCAGCTTGCTCGGGGATTCTGTGCCCTGAATTTAGAAGTTAGAATCACTTTGGGGCCACCCCACTCTTCTGGCAGTTCTGTGGATTCTGGGCAGACAAGCTGCAGTCTTCGTGCCTCTGCAAGCAAGCACCGTAACCACCATGTCGTCTCTTCATTCCCTGGATCACTGGTGAATGTGCAGTTAGTTCATTGCCAGCCTTCAGCTCACTGCAGTATAGCAATCACCATCACCCATCCATCTCTGCACAAACCTCCAACCCAGCGCCCGTGTACACTAATTCCTTATTCCCTTGCCAAGTGCGACTCTACGCTGTCTCTATGTTTACAGAACTTACTGAGTGGACACACATACAACAGTATCTTCTGGGACTGGCCTCTTATTTAGTGAACATCTTTAGGTATGTGGCCTATCTCAGATTTGTTTTCCCTCCTTTTTTTTTTTTTTCTTTTTTTTTCTTTTTTTTTTTATTGGATGATTTATTTACATTTCCTATGTTGTCCCCTTACCCCATCCCCCACCACCCCCTCGGAACCCCCAATCCCCTCGCCCCTCCTCCTTCTTCTCTGTGGATGTAACCTCTATCTACACCCCCCCACTCCCACCTCCCCACCCTCAAAATTCCCACCCCCTGGGGCATCCAGCCTTCATGAGGTCAAGGTTCTCTTCTTCCACCTATGCCCAGCAGGGCCCTCCACTTTTACATATTCAGCTGAAGCCCTGGATCCCCCCCTAAGTGCTCCCAGGCTGGTGGTTTAGACCCTGGGAGCTGTGGTTGGTTGGTATTGTTGCTCTCCTCATGGTGCCACAAACCCTTTCAGCTCCTTCAGTCTTCACTCTAACTCCTCTATTGAGAACCCCATGATCAGTTCAATGGCTAGTTGTGAGCATCTGCCTCTGAATATGTCTGACTCTTGAAGGCCTCTGAGGAGATATCCATATCAGGCTCTTATCAGCATGCACTTCCTGTCTTCCACATCAGCATCTACCTTTGGTGATTGCACATGGGATAGATACTCAGGTGGAGTGGTCTTGAGACGGCCCCTCCTTCAGTTTCTGTCCCTCACTTTGTCTCCATATTTGCTCCCTTGAGTATTTTGTTGCTCCTTCTAAGAAGGACCGAATCACCCTCACTTGGTCTTCCTTCTTTATGGGCTTCATGTGGCCTGTGAGTTGCATCTTGGGCATTTCAAGGTTCTGGGCTAATATCCAATAATCAGTGAGTGAATACCATGTGTGTTCTTTTGTGATTGGCTTACCTCACTCAGGATGATAATTTCTAGTTCCATCCATTTACCTAGGAACCTCTCGAATTCATTGTTTTTAATAGCTGAGTAATACTCCATTGTGTAAATATACCACATTTTTTGAATCCATTCCTCAGTTGAAGGACATCTGGGTTCTTTCCAGCTCCTGGCTATTATAAATAAGGCTGCTATGAACATAGTTGAGCATATGTCCTTGTTATATGTTCGAGCATCTTCTGGGTATATGCCTAGGAGTGGTATAGCTGGATCCTCGGGTAATGCTATGTCCAATTTTCTGAGGAACCGCCACACTGATTTCCAAAGTGGTTGCACCATCTTGCAGTCCCACCAACAATGGAGGAGTGTTCCTCTTTCTCCACACCCTCGCCAGCATCTACTATCACCTGAGTTTTTAATCTTAGCCATTCTGACTGGTGTGAGATGGAATCTCAGGGTTGTTTTGATTTGCATTTCCCTGACGACTAAGGATGCTGAACATTTCTTTAGATGCTTCTCGGCCATTCGAGTTTCTTCCGTTGAAAATTCTTTGTTAAGCTCTATACCCCATTTTTTAATAGGGTAATTTGGTTGTCTGGAGTCTAATTTCTTGAGTTCTTTGTATATATTGGATATTAGCCCTCTATCAGATGAAGGATTGGTAAAGATCTTTTCCCAATTTGTTGGTTGTCGTTTTGTCCTATTGACAGTGTCCTTTGCCTTACAGAAACTTTGCAATTTTATGAAGTCCCATTTGTCAATTCTCGATCTTAGAGCATATGCCATTGGAGTTCTGTTCAGGAACTTTTCCCCTGTGCCCAAGTATTCGAGGCTTTTCCCCACCTTCTCTTCTATTAGTTTCAGTGTATCTGGTTTTATGTGGAGGTCCTTTATCCACTTAGATTTGAGCTTTGTACAAGGGGATAAGAATGGATCAATTTTCATTCTTCTACATGTTGTCCTCCAGTTGAACCAGCACCATTTGTTGAAAATGCTGTCCTTTTTCCACTGGACAGTTTTAGCTCCTTTGTCAAAGATCAAGTGACCATAGGAGTGTGGGTTCATTTCTGGGTCTTCAATTCTATTCCATTGATCTTCCTGCCTGTCTCTGTACCAATACCAGGTAGTTTTTATCACTATTGCTCTGTAGTACAGCTTGAGGTCAGGGATGGTAATTCCTCCAGAAGTTCTTTTATTGTTGAGAATAGTTTTCGCTATCCTGGGTTTTTTGTTATTCCATATGAATTTGAGAATTTCCTTTTCTAACTCTGTGAAGAATTGAGTTGGGATTTTAATGGGGATTGCATTGAATCTGTAGATTGCTTTTGGCAAGATGGCCATTTTTATTATATTAATCCTGCCAATCCATGAGCATGGGAGATCTTTCCATCTTCTGAGATCTTCTTCAATTTCTTTCTTCAGAGACTTGAAGTTCTTGTCATACAGGTCTTTCACTTGCTTGGTTAGATTCACACCAAGGTATTTTATATTATTTGCAACTATTGTGAAGGGTGTCATTTCCCTAATTTCTTTTTCAGTCTGTTTATCTTTCATGTAGAGGAAGGCTACTGATTTGTTTGAGTTGATTTTATAACCAGCCACTTTGCTGAAGTTGTTTATCAGGTTTAGGAGTTCTCTGGTGGAAGTTTGGGGGTCACTTAAGTATACTATCATATCATCTGCAAATAGCGATATTTTGACTTCTTCCTTTCCTATTTGTATCCCTTTGACTTCTTTTTGTTGTCTAATTGCTCTGGCTAAGACTTCCAGTACTATATTGAATAGGTAGGGGGAGAGTGGGCAGCCTTGTCTAGTCCCTGATCTTAGTGGGATTGCTTCAAGTTTCTCTCCATTTAGCTTGATGTTGGCTACTGGTTTGCTGTAAATTGCTTTTACTATGTTTAGGTA
>NW_021617532.1:3776-4876 GCF_004785775.1 Grammomys surdaster | reverse complement strand
ATTGGATATTAGCCCTCTATCAGATGAAGGATTGGTAAAGATCTTTTCCCAATTTGTTGGTTGTCATTTTGTCCTATTGACAGTGTCCTTTGCCTTACAGAAACTTTGCAATTTTATGAAGTCCCATTTGTCAATTCTCGATCTTAGAGCATATGCCATTGGAGTTCTGTTCAGGAACTTTTCCCCTGTGCCCAAGTATTCGAGGCTTTTCCCCACCTTCTCTTCTATTAGTTTCAGTGTATCTGGTTTTATGTGGAGGTCCTTTATCCACATAGACTTGAGCTTTGTACAAGGAGATAAGAATGGATCAATTTTCATTCTTCTACATGTTGTCTTCCAGTTGAACCAGCACCATTTGTTGAAAATGCTGTCCTTTTTCCACTGGACAGTTTTAGCTCCTTTGTCAAAGATCAAGTGACCATAGGAGTGTGGGTTCATTTCTGGGTCTTCAATTCTATTCCATTGATCTTCCTGCCTGTCTCTGTACCAATACCAGGTAGTTTTTATCACTATTGCTCTGTAGTACAGCTTGAGGTCAGGGATGGTAATTCCTCCAGAAGTTCTTTTATTGTTGAGAATAGTTTTCGCTATCCTGGGTTTTTTGTTATTCCATATGAATTTGAGAATTTCCTTTTCTAACTCTGTGAAGAATTGAGTTGGGATTTTAATGGGGATTGCATTGAATCTGTAGATTGCTTTTGGCAAGATGGCCATTTTTATTATATTAATCCTGCCAATCCATGAGCATGGGAGATCTTTCCATCTTCTGAGATCTTCTTCAATTTCTTTCTTCAGAGACTTGAAGTTCTTGTCATACAGGTCTTTCACTTGCTTGGTTAGATTCACACCAAGGTATTTTATATTATTTGCAACTATTGTGAAGGGTGTCATTTCCCTAATTTCTTTTTCAGTCTGTTTATCTTTCATGTAGAGGAAGGCTACTGATTTGTTTGAGTTGATTTTATAACCAGCCACTTTGCTGAAGTTGTTTATCAGGTTTAGGAGTTCTCTGGTGGAAGTTTGGGGGTCACTTAAGTATACTATCATATCATCTGCAAATAGCGATATTTTGACTTCTTCCTTTCCTATTTGTATCCCTA
>NW_021617532.1:0-3676 GCF_004785775.1 Grammomys surdaster | reverse complement strand
GATATTTTGACTTCTTCCTTTCCTATTTGTATCCCTTTGACTTCTTTTTGCTGTCTAATTGCTCTGGCTAAGACTTCCAGTACTATATTGAATAGGTAGGGGGAGAGTGGGCAACCTTGTCTAGTCCCTGATCTTAGTGGGATTGCTTCAAGTTTCTCTCCATTTAGCTTGATGTTGGCTACTGGTTTGCTGTAAATTGCTTTTACTATGTTTAGGTAGGGGCCTTGAATTCCTGATCTTTCCAAGACTTTTATCATGAAGGGATGTTGAATTTTGTCAAATGCTTTCTCAGCATCTAGTGAGATGATCATGTGGTTTTTTTCTTTAAGTTTGTTTATATAGTGGATTACATTGATGGATTTCTGAATATTGAACCATCCCTGCATTCCTGGGATAAAACCTACTTGATCATGATGGATGATTGTTTTGATGTGGTCTTGGATTCGGTTTGCTAGAATTTTATTGAGTATTTTTGCATCGATGTTCATAAGGGAGATTGGTCTGAAGTTCTCTTTCTTTGTCGGGTCCTTGTGGGGTTTGGGTATGAGTGTAATTGTAGCTTCATAGAACGAATTGGATAGTGTTCCTTCTGTCTCTATTTTGTGGAATAGTTTGAAGAGAATTGGTATTAGGTCTTCCTTGAAGGTCTGATAGAATTCAGCACTAAAACCATCTGGTCCTGGGCTTTTTTTAGTGGGGAGGCTTTTGATGACTGCTGCTATTTCCTGAGGGGTTATGGGACTATTTAGATGGTTTATCTGCTCCTGGTTTAACTTCGGTACCTGGTATCTGTCTAGGAAATTGTCCATTTCATCCAGGTTTTCCAGTTTTGTTGAGTATAGGCCTTTGTAGTAGGATCTGATGATTTTTTGAATTTCTTCAGTTTCTGTTGTTATGTCTCCCTTTTCAGTTCTGATTTTATTAATTTGGATACTGTCTCTGTGCCCTCTGGTTAATCTGGCTAAGGGTTTATCTATCTTGTTGATTTTCTCAAAGAACCAACTCCTGGTTTTATTGATATTTTGTATTGTTCTTTCTGTTTCTATTTGGTTGATTTCAGCCCTGAGTTTGATTATTTCCTGCCTTCTACTCCTCCTGGGTGTATTTGCTTCTTTTTGTTCTAGAGCTTTTAGTTGTGCAGTCAACTTGTTAGTGTGTGCTCTTTCCAGTTTCTTTTTGTAGGCACTTAGAGCTATGAGTTTTCCTCTTAGCACTGCCTTCATGGAGTCCCACAAGTTTTGGTATGATGTGTCCTCATTTTCATTGAAATCTAAAAAGTCTTTTATTTCTTTCTTTATTTCTTCCTTGACCAAGTCATCATTGAGTAGAGAGTTGTTCAGTTTCCATGTGTACGTGGGTTTTCCATTGTTTTTGTCATTATTAAAGACCAGTCTTAGTCCGTGGTGATCTGATAAGATGCAAGGGATTATTTCAATCTTTTTTATCTGTAGAGGCTTGTTTTGTGACCAATTATATGGTCTATTTTGGAGAAGGTACCATGAGGTGCTGAGGAAAAGGTATATTCTTTTGTTTTAGGATGAAATGTTCTATAGATGTCTGTTAAGTCCATTTGGTTCATAACTTCTGTTAATTTCAAAGTGTCTCTGTTTAGTTTCTGTTTCCATGATCTGTCCATTGCTGACAGTGGGGTGTTGAAATCCCCCACTATTATTTTGTGAGGTGTAATGTGTGTTTTGAGCTTTAGTAAAGTTTCTTTTATGTATGTAGGTGCCCTTGCATTTGGAGCATAGATGTTCAGAATTGAGAGTTCACCTTGGTAGATTTTTCCTTTGATGAGTATGAAGTGTCCTTCCTTATCTTTTTTGATTAATTTTGGATGAAAGTCGATTTTATTTGATATTAGAATGGCTACTCCAGCTTGTTTCTTGGGACCATTGGCTTGAAAAATTGTTTTCCACCCTTTTATTCTGAGGTAGTGTCTGTCTTTGTCACTGAGGTGCGTTTCTTGTATGCAGCAAAATTTTGGGTCTTGTTTGTGTATCCAGTCTGATAGTCTGCGTCTTTTTATTGGGGAATTGAGACCATTGATGTTAAGAGATATTAAGGAAAAATGATTGTTGCTTCCTGTTATTTTTGTTATTAGAGGTAAAGTTATGTTTGTATCTTTTTTGGGGGTTGTTGGAAGATTACTTCCTTGCTTTTTCTAGGTTGTAGTTTCCCTCCTTGTGTTGGCATTTTCCATCAATTATCCTTTGAAGTGCTGGGTTTGTGGGAAGATATTGTGCAAATTTGGTTTTGTCATGGAATATCTTGGTTTCACCATCTATAGTGATTGAGAGTTTTGCTGGGTATAGTAATCTGGGCTGGCAATTGTGTTCTCTTAGTGTCTGTATGATGTCAGTCCAGGCTCTTCTGGCTTTTATAGTCTCTGGTGAGAAGTCTGGTGTAATTCTTATAGGTCTGCCTTTATATGTTACTTGACCTTTTTCCCTTACTGCTTTTAGTATTTTTTCTTTGTTTTGTGCATCTGATGTTTTGATTATTATGTGACGGGAGGTATTTCTTTTCTGGTCTAGTCTATTTGGTGTTCTGTAGGCTTCTTGTATGTTTATGGGCATCTTGTTCTTTAGGTTAGGGAAATTTTCCTCAATGATTTTGTTGAAGATATTTACTGGCCCTTTAAGTTGGGAATCTTCATTCTCATCTATACCTATTATCCTTAGGTTTGGTCTTCTCATTGTGTCCTGGATTTCCTGGATGTTTTGAGTTAGGAGTTTTTTGCATTTTGCATTTTCTTTGACAACTGTGTCAATATTTTCCACCGTATCTTCTGCATTTGAGATTCTCTCTTCTATCTCTTGTATTCGGTTGGTGATGCTTGCGTCTGTGACTCCTGATCTCTTTCTTAGGTTTTCTATCTCCATGGTTGTCTCCCTTTGAACTTTCTTTATTGTTTCTATTTCTAGTTTCAGATCCTGAATGTTTTTGTTTAATTCCTTCTTTGTGTTTTCTTCCATTTCTTTAAGGGATTTCTGTGATTCCTCTTTAAGGGCTTCTATCTGTTTACTTGTACTCTCCTGTATTTCTTTAAGGGAGTTACTTAATTCCTTCTTATAATCCTCTATCATCATCATGAGAAGTGATTTTAATTCTGAATCCTGCTTTTCAGGTGTAATGGGGTGTTCAGGGCTTGCTATATTGGGAGAATTGGGCACTGATGATGCCAAGAAACTTTGGTTTCCGTTGCTTATGTTCTTGCGCTTGCCTTTCGCCATCTGGTTAACTCTAGTGGTACCTGCCCTCACTGTGTAAAACTGGAGTCTGTATTTCCAGTTATCTTGCTTATTGCAGAGCTCCTCAGAGTCCAGAGGTCTCTGTGGTCTTATGCTCCAAATCTCCTGGGTGGAATAACTCCTGGGACTCAGGCCACCTCTTGGATCTGGAAATCCTTCTGCTCTGAGTGCAGTGGGTCCTCGATGACTCAGGATTCAGTTTCAGCTGCTCTGAGTGCAGTGGCTCCAGCTGCTCTGAGTGCAGTGGCTCCTGGATGACTCAGGATTCAGTTTCTCAACAGGACAGGAGCAGACCGACTCTGTGTCAGCTGCTCTGAGTGCAGTGGCTCCTGGATGACTCAGGATTCAGTTTCTCCACAGGACAGGAGCAGACCAACTCTGTGTCTGCTCCAGCCCAGAGGACCAGGCAGGGGCAGAAGGGA
>NW_021617531.1:0-3867 GCF_004785775.1 Grammomys surdaster | reverse complement strand
ATCCTGAGTGAGGTAATTCAGACTGAAAGGACATGCATGGTACATACTCACTAATAAGTGGATCTTAGCAAAAAAGTACAGAATACCCAGTACACAATCCACAGAACTCAAGAAGGTTATCAAGCTGAAGGGCCCAAGTGAAGATGCCTCATTTCTACGTGGGAAGGAGAAGAAAGCAATGACAGAATGGGGGAGGGATTGAGGGAGGAAGGAATAGAACGAAGGAGGGAGGGACCTGGGTGGAAAAGTGGACAGGGAGGGAAAGAGGGGATCATGATGGACGGAACAGGAGTGAAGCACTGAGGGCCAGCAGAAAGAATCGAAACAGGCAACCTTGGTAGGTAGGAGGTGGGGGGACTCTTTAGAATGTACCAGAGATCTGGGAGGTGAGATGCTTTCAGGACTCAAAGGCAAGGACCCTAGATGAAATGCCCTACAGTGAGGAGAGGGAACTTGTAGAGCCCATCTCCAGTAGAAAGACAGGACATCAAGTGGAAGAATAGGGTTGCTATCCCACAGTCAAAAGCTCTGACTCAGTATTGTTCCTGTTTATAAGAACTGCAGGGACAAAAACGGAGAAGAGCCTGAGGAAATCGACATCCATTGACAGGTCCAAATTGGGATCCATCCCTCAAGGCCTTACACTATTACTGATACTGTGGCATGCTCACAAAAAGAGGCCTATAATGACTGCCTTCTATAAGACCCAATAAATAGCTGAAAGAGTCAGATGCAGATATTTACTCCCAACCCGTGGACAGAAACTGCTGACCAAAATGGTTGAATTAGGTAGAAACTGGAAGAAGCTGGGGAAGGGGATGACCCTATAAGACCAGCTGTCTCCACTAACCTCGATTTCCAAGATCTCTCAGACACTGGGGCACCAGCTAGGTAGCATACACCAGCTGATTTGAGAGCCCCAACACATATGTAGCAGAGGACTGCCAGGTCTGAACACATTCAAAAAAGATGCACCTAACCCTCAAGAGACTGGAGGCTCCAGGGAGTTGGAAGGTGTGTTGGGGTGGGCGTCGATGTTGGGGACATCCTCATGGAGATCGGGGGCGGAGGTATGAAATGTGGAACAGTCAGAGAGTGAACTGGGAGGGGGATAAATTCTGGACTGTAGAAAAAGATTAAAATAAAAATAATAAGAAAGTTCACTGTCAACCCTAGGACCTAGTTTAATCTCCAGTGCCAACATGGTGTGAGCAGAGAAGTGAGTCCTGATAGTCTACACACATACAGAGAGGGGGGGGGGAGCTGGGCAGTGGTGGCACACACATTTAATCTCAGCACTTGGGAGGCAGAGGCAGGCAGATTTGAGTTTGAGACCAGCCTGGTGTACAGAGTAAGTTCCCAAACAGCAAGAGTTACACAGAGAAACCCTGTCTTGAAGAAACTAAAAAAAAAAAAAAATGAAGATAAAGAAAAAACTTGAATGACATCAAATTACTATTTTCTACAACTTTCTATTGATTTGAGTTTCCCTTCTATATTAAAGAATTTAATCATCAAGTAAAATTGCATAGTGATACACAAAAAGGTTTTTATTTTTAAAAATTTCTTTTATGAATCAAATTCTTTATCATATTGAGTATTTTAAGAATCAAATAACACATCAAGATATTTCATGTTTCTTTTTATATTCAAATCCCTTATTACCCTAAAATACCATTAACACATCATGATTAATATCCACAACTCCGGATCCTATCTCTAATGCTTGTGTACAAAATATTCTTTGGAAATTAAACATAGCAAAAGAGGGCAAAATACTAAAGAGTAAATCATAAAGAAATTACTCAAAAACCATTATATGATATTACCTGACATATAGTGAGAATATTCAAAATGCATTATATAACAGCATAACTTCTCTAAAAATCAGTTTACTTAAAAATGATTATCTATGTTTCTGTAAGCAAATTTTACAAATATCAATATAGACAAAACTTTTTGAAGTTAAACATTAAGAAAATTCTAATTTCATGCACAGTGAGAAAAATTATCAATAATGATATTTCCATGAAGTTTATGGAGTATGCTTTTCATATTTTTCAAATGTTAATGTTCATCAAACATGATAATTATTTTAGAATACATTTCATTTACATTTATACATCCATTTCAAAATGTAAAGTATAGTATACCACAAAACAAAAATATTATCCTGTAGGCTCACCTATACATCAATTTAATGTAAGCTTTTAGTGTGAATATTTCTATGTCAACTTACTAAAATGATATCAGATTCCTTTATACACCTCAGTTTTCCTAATTCTTTGCCATCCTTTAATTGATATCTGAGCATTGAGATCTATTCTTCATATGAAATGTGTTTATCTGCCCCAGTATTGTCTCCCTGTATGTCTGTTACTATTAGTGTTTACTTCCCATCAGAAGGAAAAACACCAAACATGGTCAGTTGAGAATTTACAGCTAAGTCTTTCTTTTACAAATATGTATTAACACAGTTCATATATTTGTAATTCTGATCTTTATTACTAGTTACAAAAGTGTCACTAGTAATGAATTCTATTATTTTCTCAATGAGGTATGGGGTAACATAGGATACATTAGAAAGAAGATTCCTTCTGACATGTTATCCAGGAATAATAATGTGAAGCAATGTATCAAAGTATGCACAGTGTATTTTGGCTAGCAAGAGGAAAATGCATTCTTAAAATCCCAAAGAGGTGAAAAAGAAATAAAAGACGGGATGAGAGTCAGAGACAGAAAAATAGAGGAAACCTCTTTGAAAGGTGAATGATTTTAATACTCCTTCCCTCATGATCTGCAGCCAACACTGATATCTCACACTTGAAATCTGAGAACTATGTAGACATATTGAGAACAGCTTCTTATTCACTAGATATATTCACCTATAATTTCTATAATGTTACATTTATTCACCAATTAATAGGAAAATTGACCACCTGTCTGATACTGATCATGGACCTAATCTGTGACTGGGCATATGCACAAGTGGACCAAAATAGCACTCGTAACATAATCTAAAGCCTGGCGGTTTTTTACATTTACAGTGTCCAGGATGACAGGAAAGGCTTATTGAGAGACTATATTTAAAAGCAATGTGTATGTATGTTCACAAATATATATGTGATATCATGTACATAATCATGTATACTAGACACACACAAATTTCAAGGTATATATGTGTGCCCTAAAGTTAGAGACCTGAATTAAATAACTTTTTTTTTTTAAACTATTTATTTATTTATTATATGTAAGTACACTGTAGCTGTCTTCAGACACCCCACAAGAGGGCATCAGATATCATTGCAGATGGTTGTGAGCCACCATGTGGTTGCTGGGATTTGAACTCGTGACCTCTGGAAGTGCAGTCAGTGCTCTTAACCGCTGAGCCATCTCACCAGCCCCCTTAAATAACTTTTTAATGAAAGCCTTTAGAATGCATGCTCATATTGAAATCTTTGGCAGACAATTGAAGACAGGCAGCCTCTTCATATTCAGCTCCTAAGAGTGGGGAGAATTGTGAATTCAAGACAGGCCAAGACACCTTGTGCAATGCCATCTTTCAACATCTAAAGTACACAAGGAGGCAAAAAATAGAATCCAGTCTCTATCACTGTCCAGTTTGTGACCTGGAAACCAATATACTAAAGCCAAAATAAACTGTGACACATTTGAAAGAATTAAAGTAGAGATTGATATGATAATTTGTTTTCAGTACTTCCTAATGTAACAGGACAGAACAGGACAGAATCCCACAGTTGTGTATACAGCTATGTATTTCTAACTCATGACACTGAAGCAGGAAATAAACTTAATAACTTACCTGCAATTGATAATGCCTTTATAAAAATCTTCTTCTATAGGCCA
>NW_021617530.1:0-1594 GCF_004785775.1 Grammomys surdaster | reverse complement strand
ACCTATCCTGTCCAGTATCAGTACCTGTGCAGACATTCACTGAAATACATTGCAATCTCTTGCCTGATCTTCAGTTCATGGCAGGCAGTGCCTTTTGATAAAACCTTTCTGTGATTGGTGTTTGTTCATACCTCATTAAGATGATTGTGAAAAATTTCATACATTTTACTCAAAGGAATGAGAGAATTTAATTGTCATTTATGAGAGAATTTTACTCCTAATGTTAGTATACACTTTATATTTTTCAATCACCCCTAGTTGGTATTTGTTTTCATACAGTGTTGGATTCCATCACAATAACCCAGATGTACATCTGACACGCTCATTTATGTATCTTTGTTAGACTACAATGTGTGACACAGATAGAGCATTGAATTTGATTTATAATTTTTTGAACTACCTTATTCTTGTGTCATGATGGCCACATTGAATTCTATTCCCACTAAAAATTAATTGGGGTCTTTAATAAATCTATTCAGCACCAATGGATGCAATGGAATGGTTGATATTTCATGGGCTTATAATACCGTCTTACTATGGAATTTATTGTACTAACTTAGTTACTATGAACAGGATTGTGTTGCATCCTTTGGTTGAATTATGTTTTTGTCAGTTTAAATATTCTTTCAGTAATTTTGCAGACCTACTGATTGGGTGAATTGAATATGCTGATGCTTGTGATTTTATATCCTTTTTGCATACTGGACGGTATGGCCATGTCAAATGGATTAGGAACATGCATTCTCTCTATTATGAAGGCAGACTTTGCACTCTATTGTGACTTCTATTGAAATGCCATCTTGAGCTGTGGCAGTCTTTTGTATGTCAGTTTGTGTGCATGAGCATTGGGCTAGGATTCATAAAGTACTCATTATATCAAGCTAACTAATCAGACATTCAGGTCCTTCAATATTGTTGAATTTTCTTTTGCCAAAATTGAGAAATGAGCCTCCATGTAGTTCTTCACAGAGACATACTCCATGTTGCTTGGGACACAAATAGTGTTTTGTTATCTTGCTCTTTTTGAATAAATTTATATTAGTGACATGACATGGTAGAAATAATACACACCACATTCCACAGTGTCCTTCCTGATTATCAAAAAAAGCTTTGATTTCTTTTTCGTTTTAGTTTATTCTGTTAGCTGGCAATCTTAACATATTCACTACAATACTACATGAGTATTTAAAATAAAATGTGGTTTCCTTGTTTAACAGAAATTATTCCATAGTTTCCTTCAGAGTTGTTGTCTCTTTATTTCTTGTTGATATCAGATATCTGATACCAAGTTGTGCTATGGGGAGCAGGTGATAATCTTTATCCCTTTTTCACTTCATAGAATAATATTAAAAGTATTGATGATGTATTTTCCTTAAATGTTTGATATCATTTATTAATGAATTTTTTGTACTGGATTGTTTCCCATTAGTTGGATGCAATTTATTGTTTCTTAAGTCACTTGAAACTTGGTGTGATTCAACACAGAAGCAAGATTTATTCAAATTACTGAATCAGTTAAGAGAATCTACAGTTATCACTCTATGTTGAAGGGAAGAATTCCTCTTTGATGACTGAGATAATAAATAGTAAATAT
>NW_021617529.1:0-2882 GCF_004785775.1 Grammomys surdaster | reverse complement strand
AATAATTTATTTATTTTTGAACATGAAATGCTTTTTTATAGCATGTTTCACAAGGGGAGGGGGTAAGAGGGGCCAGATGGTGGAAAAGTACAAAATCTTCTTGGCCTGTGCCTTGAAACATGTCATGGTCTATACGGTACACTGCCTTGAATTATGATCTACCTGCTGTTCTTCAGAAGATATGGTACACTGCTTGAGTTATGGTCTCCCTGCTATTCTTAAGATGATATGGTACACTGCTTTGAGTCTATCTGCAGTTGCTAAGCAGGATCTTGCAGTTGCCAAGCTTCAGAGGACATTGTGCAGGTGGGGAAAGGTAGGGGGTGAGGGTAAGGGCGAGGGTCCTGGCTTCTGGCATCTCCCCCTTCTCTGTTTAGTTAGAGAAGGCATCTTATGATCAATCCCAACTATGTGAATTTTGAATTTGGATGTCTAATTATGGGGGGTCTTAGACAAGTTCACAACCCCAAAACACTGATGTGAGACGAGTCACATCGATGGTCGAAGGTTTTAGGCTGTCGACGATGGGCAACGTCAAGGGACTCCGATGTGGGTGAAAGGAGGGTGAGGGCCCTGTCTTAGGCCATGTAGGCTGCACCCACTCCCAGCACCACGCACTCCTTTTCGGCTGCATTGGGTGGGCCCCTGGGAAGTGGACCTACAATAATCCCGTCATTGGGCTAACTCACAGCCATCCTAGTCCCTTGTAAATGTTCAATTTACCAACCATTTGTCAGTTTGGGGTGTAATATTGTCATAAAGGAAGGCTCCCCAATGTTAGCGGCCATATCAAGGGCGGCCTTGGTTTAGGAAAAAGCCAATTTTTGTTGTGGTGATCAAGAGGCCAAGCTCTCTATCGAGAGAAACGGGGGCAAAGCCAGGCATACCAGGAGCCCTTCTGGAGGGCGTGGAAGTCTAGCGGTCGACCGTAGGGGGGAGGCAGGGGAGCTGGCAGCTGTGTCAGTCTCCTGCAGAGTCACTTCTGGATCCTCTTCAATTTTCGGCTGATGGTAATGAACTTCAACCGTCTTCTTGATGGCAGCATCAACCTGGTTCCGTGGATGACAGGTCGCGGGTTTTGATCTCTGTCTCGCTTAATCTTGATGTCCTGCGCACATCCTCTCAATGAGGGTCCGTCCAGAGGGGTCCGTGCCTCGAGCCCCACGTCTGGGTGCCACTTGACCCGACTGGCAGGCCCTAGTTATTCGTGGGGGCGAGGAGGACTGCAACCTGCTATTCTTCAGAAGATATGGTACACTGCTTGAGTTATGGTCTCCTTGCTATTCTTCAGATGATATGGTACACTGCTTTGAGTCTATCTGCAGTTTCCAAGCAGGATCTTGCAGTTGCCAAGCTTCAGGGAACCTTGTGCAGCTGGGAAAAGGTAGGGGGTGAGGGTAAGGGCGAGGATCCTGACTTCTGGCCCATCTGGATTAGAACTTCTAATGGCAGGCATCACGGGTGATTCATTTTTGCCTGGAAAGAAAAAAGAAGGGGATTCTCAGGGAGATTTCTCTTCCCTGGATGTAAATTATTATTCATCGTATTTATGGTTGGGCCTGGCTTTGTGAGTGTATCTATTTTTTTTCATTAATATTTATGGTAGCCGGTTAGCTGTGCCTTCTGTGGTATTGGACAGGCATATCAGTCCTCGGCTCCATAAGGGAACTGGGTCTGGGGCATTCCCTTTACGGGTATGAGGGTCCTTCCCCATATCTGTGGCAAAGTTTTGTTGGTCTTGGTGGTGCCCGAGGTCACCAACATGGTCAGCAAGAGATTTGCCATGAGCTTTCAGCTTAAGAGAGAGAAAAGTGAACAAGGCATGATGGAGAGTATTTCAGGGGGGCTCCTTCTGAGGGGGTACCGTTCCCCCTCTTTTATTTTTAAAGCCAATTTTTCAGAGTTCTTGTAAAATCAGGGCTGAAGCGCCAACAGTTGCTCCTTCTACACTCAGAGAGTCATGAAGACCTTATTTAAGGATATATAAATCTATATTTATAATCTTTTGTCAAAGGACTTTTATAGCACCACTGACAATTAATCAGACTATATGATATATCGATTGGAAATAGCTTTTTCTACTTTTTGTGAGATTACCTCTCTTCTGTCAATTAACTGTTGAGGAAGTTAGGGTTTACCTCTCTCTTGAGAATATTGATCAGAGATTTAAGTTCTTTTGTGGAGAGCTTAAAATAGGATCTTAGCCAATTTGCAACTCCTAGAAACTTTTGAAATTAATTTAAGATAAGTAAACTCCCTTTTTTAAAAAAAATCCTTTATCTGTGTGGGTTTTTTATTGGGTATTATACGTATTTACCTTTCAATGTTATCTCCTTTCTCATTCTCCCCCAAGATCCTTTATCCCATACCCACTCCTCCTAATTTTTGTGATGGTGTGCTCCAAACATCCTCCCAGTCCCATCTCCCTGCTCTCGAATTCCCACACAGTAGGGAATCCAAACTTTCGGGGACCTTGGCCCTCCACTTTCACTGAAGTTTAACAAGGACACCCTCAATTCCCTATACAGGTGTGTGCGTCCCTCCCTTTGTGTTCTCTGGTTTAGACTTTGGGAGTTCTGGTTGAAACTTTTGATACTCCTTCTAGAAAGGACCAACGAATTCATACTTTGGTCTTCCTTCTTCTATGTGAGTTTTATGTGGTCTGTATGTAGGTTCTTAGACATTGTGAGCTTTTGGTCTAATATCCACTTATCAATGAGTGCATACCAAGTATGTTCTTTTGAGATTGGGTCATCTCACTCAAGATGATATTTTCCAGCTCCATCCATTTGCCTAGGAATTTTGTGAACTGATTGTTCTTAATAGCTGAGTAGTATTCCATTGTATAAATGTACCACATTTTCTGCATCCATTCTTCTGTC
>NW_021617528.1:0-2563 GCF_004785775.1 Grammomys surdaster | reverse complement strand
GTGTGCCGGGCCGCGGGCAGCCCGCCTGGCAGCGGTTAGCTCCGACCGATCGGCGCACGCCGGCCGCTCGCAGCCGCCTGTTTCCTATGGACCACCTGACAAATGCCATTGCTGTGTGTGGACAGCCTCAGCAGTTGCTGCAAGTGTTACAGCAGACTCTTCCACCACCAGTGTTCCAGATGCTTTTGACCAAGCTTCCAACCATTAGTCAGAGAATTGTAAGTGCTCAGAGCTTGGCTGAAGATGATGTGGAATGAGCCAGATACCAACGTGGTGAAATCTCAGTAAAATGATTTAACAGTTAGCTTGGACACTGATCAGCTCTGGGGGGAATAAGGGCAAATTGTGCTTGTCATGAACTGTCCCACACTGACATCTGCCAAAGTGAATGTGAACTTTGGTAGATCCATTGTCTGTTCTATTTATTTTTCCAGTGAAAAGTATTTTGATAGAGCTTTTCATTTTATAAATACACTGAGTTTACCAAAATATCATGGATTTCGTTTGTTCTTAAGACATGTAATTCAAATGTAAATACAGTAGAGTATTTCTTAGGTAGAAACTCCTGGTGATTTTAAAAGATTGGGAAAGAATATGAGGAATAGTTAAATAATGCACATTTTAAAGACTAGAACATTTTGTTGTATGTTGTAAAATTGGGTAGAAACTTGTGTTTGTGAAAACTGAGCATTAAAACCTTACAGAGACCGTTTCTTGTTTACTTTTGAACATATATGTTGTCTATTAACAATTCCATTCCCTCCCTGTGTTTCCTTAAAAGCTTCTGTCTCCATCAGTGGCTTCATGTGGTCTGAGCACTTACTCCTAATCTTTCACGCACCTCGATGCAAACAGCACAGGGATTAAACCTGTGTGCGCCCTGACCTGGAGGGTGAGCTTTGCCTGCTGTCTGCTCACTTGGCTATAATATAGACAGACTAAGGGTCAGTCTGCCCATCTCTGGGGTGTCCCATCTCAGCATTAGTTCAGTTGGTTCTGTTGAGTGTCTTCAGGTACATCACCAGCTGATAATTTTTTTTTTCAGAATAACCAAGCCTTGTACTAGTTTATACTCTGAATTTGCATGTTTGCCTGACTTAGTATTTCTCAATTAAAACCTCTAAGTGAAGTAATTTCTTTGTCAGTTGCTACTGATGTGAAGTGATTCTGTTACTGTTGTGTCATTTAACCAGAAACTCGTCCTTAAAGAAGCTTGGTAGTCTACTTGTGCAAGCATTGACTCCCTTTTTGACTTTAACAGAATACTACTGCTACTACTGTGGATTGATTAATTTACCTTGTGCAGTGACAGTGGAGTGCCATCCTGACTGGAGACTTGGCTGCAGCAAGTTGGACACCTTCTCAGATGGTGGCAGCACTGGCCACTGAGCCTGTCTGAATCAAGTGTGAGGACCTTGTGGTCTTCACTGTGCAGCATTCTTGTGGGACAGCTTGCTTGCATCTGTGCTATAGACTTGTTGGTTTGGCTCGCCTCTTTTCTGGGTAGTGTAAAGGGGAAGAATCTGGAAGAAGGCTTTAGTTAGCTTCTGCCTCTGGTTGGTGTTTGGATAACAGCTTTGGACAACTCCACTCAAGAGCCTTTCTCTGGTGTGTTCTGGTTGAATGCCAGACCAGGAGGCACACATTTGAGACCTCTTCCATTTAGTGCTTCTAGGCCTTTTGATCCTGAGTCCTTAAACAGTGCTTTCTTGGTAGGTATGCACATTTTGGGGAATGATAGTACGAACATGCTGGTGGAATTTCCTGGCAGGATCTCTAGCTCCAAGCCTCATAATGGTGACTTGTCAGAGATTGATAGCATGCAGAGTCCTGTGTCAGTCCAGGTGTGAGAAGACCAAAAGCTTGCAGAGTCACTCTGCAGGGTGCACTGGATGCCTGGCCCCTGGAGTTGGAGAGGCAGAGATGCTGTTCTACTTTGAGGCTGATTAAGCCAAGTCTGTTTACACACAGGACAGATGTGAGGCTTTGGCACTGTCACTTGTGAACACGAGCTGTTTGTTAACGACAACTACTTTCCTTCACAAAACAAGCACTGCACACCATCTCACCTGAAGTTAAATAGATGGAAGCAGAAAACATTGGTGTCGGTCAGCGATGCCAGAATGAAGATTAACACTCAAGTAAGATAAAAGCAGTTACAAGTGTTGCCCTGGGAAGTCTGGAGAGGCATTACGTGTTATGGCACGGTGGCATGCTTCCTTGGGCAAAAGTGTACTTTTGGGTACCACTGTCTTAACTAAAAACATTCTAGCCAGCTGCCTGGAAAGGTGCAAACACCCCAGTAGTGTAATGCACACACCGAGGCAAAGTCCAGGTGTTGTGTTCCTTTACCTCTGGCAGGTTAGGTATATATACCACTGTGCACCTGCGTCTGTGACCTTGAATCAACCTGTGAATCAGTGCTGATGAACTGTTGAGGAAGAAGTGGTGTGGTCTGGTGCATGATGGGACAGCATAAATCCTTTCTTCTAACGTGAAAAAATTAAGTGTTTATTGCCTGTGCCTCAGCTGTATTAAAGGGTTTAGAGAAAAAAAAAAAAAA
>NW_021617527.1:0-6099 GCF_004785775.1 Grammomys surdaster | reverse complement strand
TCTTTTATTGCTGAGAGTAGTTTTCGCAATCCTGGGTTTTTTGTTATTCCAAATAAATTTTAAGATTGCTCTTTCTATCTCTGAGAAGAATTGAGTGGGAATTTTGATGGGGATTGCATTAAATCTGTAGATGGCTTTTGGCAAAATAGCCATTTTTACTATATTAATCCTTCCAATCCATGAGCATGGGAGATCTTTCCATCTTCTGAGATCGGCTTCGATTTCTTTCTTCAGGGGAATGAAGTTCTTGTCATACAGGTCTTTTACTTGCTTGGTTAGGTTCACACCAAGGTATTTTATATTATCTGTGACTATTTTGAAGGGTGTCATTTCCATAATTTCTTTCTCAGCCAGTTTATCTTTTGAGAGGAGGAAGGCTAGTGATTTGCTTGAGTTAATTTTATATCCAGCCACTTTGCTAAAGTTGTTTATCAGGTTTAGGAGTTCTCTGGTGGAAGTTTTGGGGTCACTTAAGTACACTATCTTATCATCTGCAAATAGTGAGATTTTGACTTCTTCCTTTCCAATTTGTATCCCTTTGACCTCCTTGTGTTGCCTAATTGCTCTGGCTAGGACTTCCAATACTATATTAAATAAGTAGGGGGAGAGTGGGCAGCCTTGCCTAGTCCCTGATCTTAGTGGGATTGCTTCAAGTTTCTCTCCATTTAGTTTAATGCTGGCTACTGGTTTGCTGTATATTGCTTTCACTATGTTTAGGTATGGACCTTGAATTCCTGACCTTTCCAAGACTTTTATCATGAAGGGGTGTTGAATTTTGTCAAATGCTTTCTCAGCATCTAGTGAGATGATCATGTGGTTTTTTTCTTTGAGTTTGTTTATATAATGGATTACATTGATGGATTTCCGAATATTGAACCAACCCTGCATTCCTGGGATGAAGCCAACTTGATCATGATGGATAATTGTTTTGATGTGTTCTTGGATTCGGTTCGCTAGAATTTTATTGAGTAATTTTGAATCAATGTTCATAAGAGAGATCGGCCTGATGTTCTCTTTCTTTGTTGGGTCTTTGTGTGGCTTAGGTATGAGTGTAATTGTGGCTTCAAAGAATGAGTTGGGTAATGTCCCTTCTGTTTCTATTTTGTGGAATAGTTTGAAAAGAATTGGAATTAGGTCTTCCTTGAAGGTCAGATAGAATTCTGCACTAAAACCTTCTGGTCCCGGGCTTTTCTTTGTAGGGAGAATTTTAATGGCTGCTTCTATTTCTTTTGGGGTTATGGGATTGTTTAGATGGTTTATCTGGTCCTGATTTAACATTGGTAACTGGTATTTGTCTAGGAAATTGTCCATTTCATCCAAATTTTCCAATTTTGTTGAATATAGGCTTTTGTAGTAGGATCTGATGATTTTTTTAATTTCCTCAGTTTCTGTTGTTATGTCACCCTTTTCAGTTCTGATTTTATTAATTTGGATACTGTCTCTCTGCCCTCTGATTAGTCTAGCTAAGGGTTTATCTATCTTGTTGATTTTCTCAAAGAACCAGCTCCTAGTTTTATTGATTCTTTGGATAGTTCTTTTTGTTTCTATTTGGTTGATTTCAGCCCTGAGTTTGATTATTTCCTGCCGTCTACTCCTCTTGGGTGTATTAGCTTCTTTTTGTTCTAGGTCTTTCAGGTGCTCTGTCAAGCTGTTAGTGTATGTTCCCTCCAGTTTCTTCTTGTAGGCACTAAGAGCTATGAATTTTCCTCTTAGCACTGCTTTCATTGTATCCCATAGATTTTGGTATGATGTGTCATCATTTTCATTAAATTCTAAAAAGTTTTTAATTTCTTTCTTTATTTCTTCCCTTACCTGATTATCAAGGAGTAGGGTGTTGTTCAGTTTCCATGTGAATGTGGGCTTTCCATTCTCTTTGTCATTTTTGAAGACCAGCCTTAGACCATGGTGATCTGATAGGATGCAGGGAATTATTTCAATTTTCTTATATCTGTTGAGGCCTGTCTTGTGCCCAATTATATGGTCTATTTTGGAGAAGGTACCATGAGGTGCTGAGAAAAAGGTATATTCTTTTGCTTTAGGGTGAAATGTTCTATAGATATCTGTTAAGTCCATTTGGTTCATAACTTCTGTTAGTTTTACTGTATCTCTATTTAGTTTCTGTTTCCATGATTTATCCATTGCTGAGAGTGGGGTGTTGAAGTCTCCCACTATTATTATGTGAGGTGCAATGTGTGTTTTGAGCTTTAGTGAGGTTTCTTTTATGAAAGTCGATGCTCTTGTATTTGGTGCATAGATATTCAGTATTGAGAGTTCATGTTGGTTGACTTTTCCTTTGACAAGTATGAAATGCCCTTCCTTATCCTTTTTGATAGTTTTAAGTTGAAAGTCGATTTTATTCGATATTAGAATGGCTACTCCCGCTTGTTTCTTAGGACCATTTGCTTGAAAAATTGTTTTCCAACCTTTTACTCTAAGGTAGTGTCTGTCTTTGTCACTGAGGTGGGTTTCCTGTAAGCAGCAAAAAGCTGGGTCCTGTTTGCGTATCCAGTCCGTTAGCCTATGCCTTTTTATTGGGGAATTGAGTCCATTGATGTTAAGAGATATTAAGGAGAGGGTGTTCTTGCTTCCTGTCATTTTTGCTAATAATGGAGACATCGTTTGTGTGGTTATCTTCTTTTGGGTTTGATGGAAAAGGATTATTTTCTTGCTCTTTCTAGGGTATGATTGCCCTCCTTGTATTGGATCTTTCCTGCTATTATCCTTTGTAAAGCTGGATTTGTGGGAAGATACTGTGTAAATTCAGTTTTGTCATGGAATATCTTAGTTTCTCCATCTATGGTAATTGAGAGTTTTGCTGGGTAAAGTAGCTTGGGCTGGCATTTATGTTCTCTTAGGGTTTGTATGATATTTGTCCAGGATCTTCTGGCTTTTATAGTATCTGGTGAGAAGTCAGGTGTAATTCTGATAGGTTTGCCTTTATATGTTATTTGGCCTTTTTCCCTAACTGCTTTTAAAATTCTTTCTTTGTTTTGTACATTTTGTGTCTTTATTATTATGTGACGGGAGGTGTTTCTTTTTTGATCTAGTCTGTTTGGCGTTCTGTAGGCTTCTTGTGTGATTATGGGCATCTCATTCCTTAGGTTAGGGAAGTTTTCCTCAATGATTTTGTTGAAGATATTTACTGGCCCTTTAAGTTGGGAATCTTCACTCTCATCTATACCTATTATCCTTAGGTTTGGTCTTCTCATTGCGTCCTGGATTTCCTGGATATTTTGAGATAACAACTTTTTGCATTTTGCATTTTCTTTGATAGTTGTGTCAATATTTTCTAAGGTATCTTCTGCACCTGAGATTCTTTCTTCTATCTCTTGTATTCTGTTGGTGATGCTTGTGTCTATGACTCCTGATTTCTTTTTTAGGTTTTCTATCTCCAGGATAGTCTCCCTTTGTGCTTTCTTTATTGTTTCCACTTCCATTTTTATGTCCTGAATGGTTTTGTTCAATTCCTTCATCTGTTTGTTTGTGTTTTCTTGTAATTCTTTAAAGGATTTTTGTGTTTCTTTAAGGACTTCATCCTGTTTTCCTGTGTTCTCCTCAAGTTTTTTGATAGTGTTATTTACTTCCTTCTTGTAGTCCTCTAGCATCATCATTAGAAGTGATTTTAGATCTGGTTCTTGTTTTCCTGGTGATATGGGGAGTTCAGGACTTTCTAATGTGGGAGAACTAGGTTCTGATACTGGCAAGTACCTTGTGTTGCTGGTGCTTGTGTTCTTGCGCTTGCCTTTCGCCATCTGGGTCACCTTTGTGCTATCTGTGCTGTCTCTGACTGGGGCCTGTCTTTCCTATTATCTAGGTTGTGTCAGAACTGTTTGGGATGGGTTTTGCTGCTTGAGTTAGAGCTGAGGCCCAAGATGTGCTCAGTGTTCAGGTGGAAACAAACCGGAAGGGGCCGGGGCTCCGGGTCAGGAGCGGATTCCTGGGTCTCAGTGAGTCCCAGTGGGTCCCAGTGGGTCCCAGTTGCTTCCTGATTGGGGGCGAGCACTGCCACCTCCTAGCCTAAGAAATTGCTTGGCACAGAGGTCCTGCTAGCCCCGCTTCCTCTGGATTCTACGAGATTGTGTGCAGAACTGACTCTCGGGATCTGCTCCGGCACAGACCGGAAGGAACCCACGCTCCGGGCCTGGAGTGAACTCCTGGGTCCCAGTGGGTCCTAGCCGCTCCCTGTTTGGGGGCAAGCTCTGCCACCTCCTAGCCCAAGACCCTGCTTGGCACAGAGGTCCTGCGAGCCCCGCTTCCTCTGGATTCTCCGAGATTGGGTGCAGAGCTGCCTCCCGGGATTCGCAAGTGCTCGGGCCCAGACCGGATGGAGCCCGCCCCGGGCCAGGAGCGAATTCCTGGGTCCCAGTGGGTCCCGGTTGCTCCTTGTTTGGGGTGAGTGTTGCTTTTACCTTACCTGGGATGCTGCGTGAGTTCAAGCTCCTGGGAGTCCCTGTTTCTCTCGGTTTTCTGGGGTTCGGTACGGAGCTGCCGCCTGCGACCTACTCTATGCTCGGGCCCAAACCGGAAGTCCCGCCTGATTTTCTTTAGTGAATATTATAGCTATTTATAAATTTGGGATTATGAACAACATTAATTTAAGGTATAGTTGCGTTAATTTATTAGTAGTAATTGATATTTTTGTTTTGTAAAACCTGTTAGAATATCATTCCACATTCTTATGTGTTCTTTATAATACTATTTGTTTCAGTTTTTTATAATTTAATATAATCGATTTATTTCATTTTTAATCTCTGTAATCCCTCTCAAATAACCCCATCTTCATTTTATCAAATTCATGTAGAAGTACACCTTTCTCAGGATATTTGATATTTGTTATTTTTATGTTTCAATTCTGATGATCTGGTATTGAATAACCATCAATATGGTCCTCTCTGGGGAGGACTATTTTTCCTGCTCTAAGCAGTTTTTAGGGGTCTGTAGATCTTTGTGTAGGGTTGAGGCCCCTTCAACTTTCCTCATGTCTGTTTTTGTGATTGTTTCAACTCATGGTTAGGTAGTCACAGTTGGTGATGAATTAGATAGGCTTAATTTTTTAAAACTATTTCATAAGTGGAAATTTCTCAGAGATACTGTGGTGGATGCATAGAAAGCAAGGTACACATATGCTTTATTTATTACTGTTGCACCATTCAACATGTGCCACATTCTCCAGTGCCCATTTTATTCAAAGTAGACATCACAGTGATTAAAAAATGCTATATTTTTTCAGAAACACTTAATTTAAAATCCTTGCCAATTATTTCATGCAACAAATGAGGATATAAAAGTTAACAATAATACGAATTTGTTCAAAGACTTAAATCTCCCAGAGATTAGAAAGAAATACAAAATATGGTTCATATAGATGAATAATTCACACAAGAATAAACACTGTTATGATCACCAAAATATTCACATTCTGCTAAAATTACTTTCTTTCCTTTTCATTTGGTCATATTATATAAAAAATGTGTCAGGGAAGTGGGGGAATAACTTGAGAGGGGTGTACCTTTTGGAATAAAAGTAAATAAAATAATTAACCAGTAAAAAACAGAAGTGTTACTTCAACTGGTCTATTTCCAGAGGGATCATTTTAATAACTAAAGACAGTGAAACATTCCTCTGAAGCATACCAAAGAGAAAAATTCCCCATGCATTTCAGACTCTCCTGAGGGGAGTACCAACCAGAATATCAATTTGTGCCTGTGAACAATCAGTGTTGTCCTTTAGAACAGACTCTCAGAAGTTCTGTAGACAATCTAAATCCCCTGAGTCCATAGACATTATTGTTTCAACATAAAATTCCATGCTTTCTTGGTATGTCTTAAAACTAGGTCTACATGTGTCTATATCTAGAGGTTTCCATGATGATACAAAACTAAGTATCAGGTTTCTATTTCTTTGCTTATGAAAATTGAAAATTTATTCCAAAAGTAGATAGATATTACTAGAAATTAGAATATAGGATATGTAATGTAGAACAGATATTAAGAAATATTTTATACTTTTCATCAATGTCTATTTTCTTGATGTCAAACTTAAATACATCTAGATTTGTTCTCACGGGATTTCCTGGCCTGGAAGTCTACTACATCTTGT
>NW_021617526.1:0-4427 GCF_004785775.1 Grammomys surdaster | reverse complement strand
AACCTAGTCTCAATGGTTTGCTCACTGCCTAAGTATTGCCATCATGGAACATGATCTGTAGACTAACCTTGAACCCAGAGATCTGCTTGTCTCACTCTTTTGATTGTGCACCACAGTGTTTGGAAGTAATCTCTTCTTTACCTTTACCTAATAAAGAACACTATTCTTTTCTTTCTTTGTTGTAGGTTGGCCATGAATTAAGAAATTATCTTGCCTCTCTCTCTTGGGATTAAAGATGTATACTATCATGAATAAACACAAAGCTTTTCAGAGCCAGTATTCTCAAGATCTTCCTCCAAAGTTACTGTAATACCACAGCATGATTTGGACCAAAACCCTCTGTTTTCTAGCCCTTGATCTGGGTCTTTGATTTTTCTCCCATTTATGGATATTAGTTCACAACATATATAGTCATGTTGACAACTGACAGCAGCCATCCCCGTCCATCTCTTGGCCATTTGAATCAGAATCATATCTTCTTTTGTCCAAATGAAAAAAAAATAACTGCAGCATTAAAATCCCTATATAATATAAACCATCCCTTTCTCAACTGAAAATCTACAAAGAGAATCCCTAGCTGGGGAGGATATTTCCCCCTGGTCAATTCCCAGTTACTTCAATTTAGTATCTTTGGATACATGATTTAACACCACTCTACTTCCTGATACCCTTTTGTGAACACTATATTTGAACCCCTACATTTTGGGCTTTTGGTTTTCCATTTTACTCTACTCCTTGAAATGTTTCCCATAAGAGTGAACAACAGAACAAAATCTAATGTAGGTCCCTTTGAGACTCCCTTTCTTAATGGGATTAATTTAAATCTCTTTAAGTTACCCTCCAGAAAACTCTTAAGACAAGCGCACAATGAAGCCCTATTCTTCACCAAAATATGAAAATATAATTTCTAAGCATCATATTAATACTCCTCTCGACTGAAATATACTGTGCCAAGCCCACTGATCTAAAATCACTCTTAGCACCACTCACTGCCCTGTTGTTAATACTTCAGCATATTAAGCTCCATTTGAAGCATCCAAACTGCCAGAATCGAATATCCTACAAACAAAATCATGGACAGACCTATCAAAATGACATAGTGCTAAAGTTGCAAAGGAAGGCAGGTTATTCTCTTCCACAGGCTGTCAGGTGGATTGTTTTAACCAAGCCAAAATACCCATAGTCTAGTCCAGACTCAACAAAGCTCAGAATCCTAAAAGTCCTTTGCTCCTCCTGAACTCTCGAAAATCCATTCCAGAATCAAATAAAAGCTTAACATCAGGTCACATATGTACAACATCATAGTGTATATAAACATTTCAAAACTTCACAGTGATGATACTCCTTCAAATAAGGCCAAAAATCCAACTGCAAAAATTTCAATTCCTGCATTGACTTTACTGATGTCCAACTCTTTTCAGGTTTGCAAACTACAATCCACTTGTGCTGTATAAAAGTAACTGTCACCTTTGTCTTGTGCTGGTTCCAATCCCTGATTGCTGCTTTCCTCAACAGGCATCCCACAGGGTTCACTAAGGATCATCTGGGGTCTTACAAAAGAGCTTGGGTTTCACCTTACAGATTTAGTTTCTGTGTGACCATAAGCTCCTGCCAATAGTACTCCACTGTTGCTGCTCTTCCTTGTGGTCATACCATTTTACTTGACTCTCAAATACACCCAGTTCTTCTGCTTTCACCAGACCGCACTTTCACCCTGAACCTCTCCTAGGCAGTCTACAAGGTACAATTCCTCAACTTCATTGTATAACCCCTTTCAGTCCATGGACTTCAACGGACACTGAAGCAGCAATTTCCCCAATGGCCTTACCTAGCCACTCACAGTATCAGGCCTCAACTGCTCTTCAGGATCCATTCATTCCTTCAGTACCACATAGAAGATTCTTACAAATTTTCTGGCTGCCTTCAGGAGGGCTATCTTTGGAACACAGCTTATTAGTGCTGTCATAAAATACTTCCAATATACTATACTTCAACTATGACATTTGCTAAGTCACTGGCAATTTCTAAGCTCAAACTAACTTGATTCAGCTGTCCAAGTAAACTCTACTATTCTGGATTCCAAAGCCATAGCAACATGGTCAAAACTTCCAAGTTCTATCAGTTGCTGGTGCTGGAACACGGCCCCTAGTTCAATGGCATTTATCCCAACAATCTAGTCTCAATGGTTTGCTCACTGCCTAAGTACTGCTGTCATGGAACATGATCTGTAGAATAACCTTGAAACCAGAGGTCTGCTTGTCTCACACACTTGATTTGTGCACAACCGTGCTTGGAACTAATCTTTTCTTTACCTTTACTAAATAAAGAAAATTATTCTTTACTTTCTTTGTTCTAGGTTGGCCTTGAACTCAGAAATTACCTTGCCTCGCTCTCTTGGGATTAAAGATGTATACTATCATGCATCAACACAAAGCATTTCGGAGCAAGTATTCTCAAGACCTCTATCCAAAATTACTGTAATACCACAGCATGATTTGGACCAAAACCCTCTGTTTTCTAGCCCTTGATCTGGATCTCTGATTTTTCTCCCATGTATGGATATTATTTCACAACATATGTAGTCATGTTGACAACTGACCGCAGCCATACCTGTCCATCTCTTGCCCATTTGATTCAGAATCATATCTTCTTTTGTCCAAATGAAAAAAAAAATAACTGCAGCATTAAAAGGCCTATATAATAAAAACCACCCCTTTCTCAACTGAAAATCTACAAAGAGAATCCCTACCTGGGGAGGATATTTCCCCCTGGTCAATTCTCAGTTCCTTCCATTTAGTATCATTGGATACATGATAAAACACCATTCTACTTCCTGAAACCCTGTTGTGAACACTATATTTGAACCCCTCCATTTTGGACTTCCAGTTTCCCATTTTACTCTACTTCTTGAAATGTTTCCCAAGAAGAGCGAACAACAGACCAAAGTCTAATCTAGGTGTCTTTGAGGCTCCCTTTATTAATGGTATTAATTTACATGTCTTTAAATTACCCTCCACAAAACTCTTAAGACAAGCGCACAATGAAGCCCTATTATTCACCAAAATATGAAAATATAATTTCTAAGCCTCATATTAATACTCCTCTCGACTGAAATCTACTGTGCCAACCCGCTCATTAAAAATCACTCTTAGCACCACTCTCTGTCCTGATGCTAATACTTCAGCATATTAAGCTCCATTTAAAGCATCCAAACTGCCAGAATCGAATTTCCTACAAACAAAATCATGGACAGACCTATCACAATGATAACCCAGCCTCTGGTACCCATTCTATATTAGTTAAGGATTCATCAAAGTGAAGAGACCCCATGAGTAAGCCAACAGTTATTGAGGATGACAGTCAATTTGGGCTGACTTACAACTTAAAGATTCCTTCTATTAACACGATGGCAGAAATTCGGACACCATTTAGGATGACATAGTGCTAAAGTTGCAAAGGAAGGCAGGTTATTCTCTTCCACAGGCTGCCAGGTGGATGGTTTTAACCAAGCTGGTCTGATCTGAGATCATCATGTATCCTCCATTTTGACACACTTCCTATGACAAAGCGACCCAATCCTCAGGATGGCCACATATCTGATTAGTGCTAAATTCATGGAGGCTAAGCATAGTGAAACAATCAAAACCATTCCCTGGCCCTTAGAACTATCCAATGGCAAAATACCCATAGTCTAGTCCAGACTCAACAAAGCTCAGAATTCTAAAAGTCCTTTGCACCTCCTGAACTCTCGAACATTCATTCCAGCATCAAATAAAACTAAACATTCGACCACATATGTACAACATCATAGTGTATATATAAACATTTCAAAACTTCACAGTGATGATACTCCTTCAAATGAAGCCAAAAATCCAACTGGAAAAATTTCAATTCCTGCATTGACTTTACTGATGTCCAACTCTTTTCAGGTTTGCAAACTATAATCCAGTTGTGTTGTATAAAAGAAACTGTCACCTTTGTCTTGTGCTGGTTCCAGTCACTGATAGCAGCTTTCCTCAACAGGCATCACACAGGGCTCAGTGAGGAACTTCTGGGCTCTTATAAAAGGAGCTTGGGTTTCACCTTACAGCTCCAGTTTCTGTGTGACCATAAGCTCCTGCCAACAGTACTCCACTGTTGCTGCTCTTCCTTGTGGTCATCCCATTTTACTGGATTCTCAAACACACCAAGTTCTTCTGCTTCCACCAGGCAGCACTTTCACCATGAGCCTCTCGGAGGCAGTCTTCAAGGTACCAATACTCAACTTCATTGTATAACCCCTTTTAGTCCTTGGGCTTCAACAGACAGTGAAGCAGCAATTTCCCCAGTTGCCTTACCTAGTCACTCACAGGACCAGGCCTCAAGTGCTCCTCAGGATCTCTCCATTCCTTCAGTACCACATGGAAGATTCCTACAAATTATCTGGC
>NW_021617525.1:0-3923 GCF_004785775.1 Grammomys surdaster | reverse complement strand
TGAATTTCAATACAAATTTCTCCTTTTTCATAATTTTCTTTGATTTCTCTTCTGTATGATTATAGTTTATTATTGGCTTTGTAATTTTTCTTCAAGTTTTCACTATTTTTCCTGAATTTTTTAATAGCTTTTTCCACAGTGTTTTCAATTTTATGAACATTTTGCCAAGTCAATCTTCAATTTTATTAGGAAAAACTCTTTTGAATCACATTCCTTTACAAATCAAATGGTCTCCTTATCAGTTTACTATTTTTTATGAACTTTTAAAAGCAAAATTCTTCTTGTTCATAACTTTCTTTGATTTCTCTTCCGTTTGATTATAGTTTATTATTGGCTTTGTAATTTTTCTTCAAGTTTTCACTATTCTTCCTTAAATTTTCACTTGTCTTTTCAACAGTGTTTTAAATTTTATTAATTTTTTGCCAAGTTAATGTTTAGTTTCATCAGGAAAAACTGTTTTAAATCACATTCCTTTACAAATCAAATGTTCTCCTTATCAATTTTCTTTTTTTATAAATTTGAAGTCCAATTTTTCCTTTTTCATAAATTTCTTTGATATCTCTTTTGTTTGATTTTTCCACAGTGTTTTCAGTTTCATGAATTGCTTGACAAGTAAATGTTCAATTATATCAGGGAAAACTGTTTTAAATCACATTCCTTTACAAATCAAATGTTCTCCTTATCAATTTTCTATTTTTTATGAATTTTACAAGCAAATTTCTCCTTGTTCATAACTTTCTTTGATTTCTCTTCAGTTTGATTATAGTTTATCATTGGGGTTTTAATTTTTCTTCACGTTTTCAGTATTTTTCCTGAATTTTTCACTAGCTTTTTCCACAGTGTTTTCAATTTTATGAATTTTTTGCCAAGTAAATGTTCAATTTTATCAGGAAAAACTGTTTTAAATCACATTCCTTTACAAATCAAATGGTCTCCTTATTAATTTTCTATTTCTTATGAATTTTAATTTAAAATTTCTCCTTTTATTCATAAATTTCTTTGATATTTCTTTTTTTTTAAGTGATTTTACCTTTATTTCTTATTTCCTTCACTTTAAGCCAATCATTAAATTTCACAGTGATTTCTGGGGTGGGGCAGAAGGAAGGCATCATTCCGAATGATGGATGCAGGCCCGGTTGGCCTCACTGGGGAAGCTGGAGGAGCAGGGACTGGCCGGCAGGCAGGTAGGTGATGTTCCGAGATTGGGAGAGCTGGTAGGCAATGTCCTCGGCAGCTTCCAGCTTCCAGCTTCCACAGCTCGATCAGGCCATACCCGGCGGTGGCCAGCGAGTTGGCGATCAGCTCAGCTGCCTTGGAGTCACCCTCAGCAGAGATGATGGCTGCCTTCTTCTGCTGCTCAGCCTTTTCCACCACGAATCTGGCTCTCTCTGCTTCCTGCTGAGCCACCTGCTTGGATTCTACTGCCTCTGGGAACTCCTTCCCGAAGGTCAGCTGTGTCAGGGACACGTCATCCAGGATGAGCCCAAATGTTGCTGCTCGCTCTGTGAGGTCATCGCTCACCTGCCTGGAGACCAGCTCTCGCTGGGTAATCAATTCTCCAGCATCAAACCGAGCCACCACGGACTTGAGGATCTCTGTGGTGATCGACAGCAGCACCCGCTCATCACAGTCGTCGCAGATGCTGGTGTAGATACGAGGGAGCTGGCTGGCCACTGGCCGGAAGAGGATGCGCAGTGTGATGTTGACGTTCTGTAGGTCTTGGCTGCCAGTGATGACCGGGACATTCCGTGGTCGAGAGCGGCAGTCAAAGATAATTGGTTTCTGTACCCAAGGGATGAGAAAGTGAGTCCCTTCCCCTCCCACAATGTCCTGTACGCCACGGAATCGGTCAAAGATGACAGCTCTGTGTCCAGCATCCACATTATATAGAGCAGAGTTCACCACGCCTCCTTCAACTGCTAACGCCAGGCCGAACTTTCCGATGGACTCAAACACTTTGGCAGCCATGACTCCTTCTGTTGCTTCCACTCACACCTGCTTTCACTCTGACCTCCACATGAATTCCCCAGCTTGATATTTCTTTTGTTTGATTTTTCCACAGTGTTTTCAATTTTTTGAATTTTTGCCAAGTAAATGTCCAATTTTATCAGGAAAAACTGTTTTAAATCACATTCGTTTACAAATCAAATGGTCTCCTTATCAATTTTCTTTTTTTATGACTTTTAAATTCAAAATTCTTCTTGTTCATAACTTTCTTTGATTTCTCTTCCGTTTGATTATAGTTTATCATTAGCTTTTTAATTTTTCTTCAAGTTTTCAATATTTTTCACTAGCTTTTTCCACAGTGTTTTCAGTTTTATTAATTTTTTGCCAAGTAAATCTTCAATTTTATCAGGAAAAACTGTTTTAAATCACATTCCTTTACAAATCTAATGGACTCCTTATCCATTTTCTTTTTTTTATGAATTTGAAGTGCAAATTTCTCCTTTTTCATAAATTTCTTTGATATCTCTTTTGTTTGATTTTTCCACAGTGTTTTCAGTTTTATGAGTTTCTAGCAAAGTAAATGTTCAATTATATCAGGAAAAACTGTTTTAAATCACATTGCTTTACAAATCAAATGGTTTCCTTATCAATTTACTATTTTTAATGATATTTAAGTGCAAATTTCTCCATTTTTAAAAGTCTCTTTGATATGTCTTTTGTTTGACTTTTCCACGGTGTTTTCAATTTTATGAATTTTTTGCCAATAAATGTTCAACTTTATCAGGAGAAACTGTTTTAAGTCACATTCCTTTACAAATCTAAGGGTCTCCTTATCAATTTTCTATTTTTTATGAATTTCAATACAAATTTCTCCTTTTTCATAATTTTCTTTGATTTCTCTTCTGTATGATTATAGTTTATTATTGGCTTTGTAATTTTTCTTCAAGTTTTCACTATTTTTCCTGAATTTTTTAATAGCTTTTTCCACAGTGTTTTCAATTTTATGAACATTTTGCCAAGTCAATCTTCAATTTTATTAGGAAAAACTCTTTTGAATCACATTCCTTTACAAATCAAATGGTCTCCTTATCAGTTTACTATTTTTTATGAACTTTTAAAAGCAAAATTCTTCTTGTTCATAACTTTCTTTGATTTCTCTTCCGTTTGATTATAGTTTATTATTGGCTTTGTAATTTTTCTTCAAGTTTTCACTATTCTTCCTTAAATTTTCACTTGTCTTTTCAACAGTGTTTTAAATTTTATTAATTTTTTGCCAAGTTAATGTTTAGTTTCATCAGGAAAAACTGTTTTAAATCACATTCCTTTACAAATCAAATGTTCTCCTTATCAATTTTCTTTTTTTATAAATTTGAAGTCCAATTTTTCCTTTTTCATAAATTTCTTTGATATCTCTTTTGTTTGATTTTTCCACAGTGTTTTCAGTTTCATGAATTGCTTGACAAGTAAATGTTCAATTATATCAGGGAAAACTGTTTTAAATCACATTCCTTTACAAATCAAATGTTCTCCTTATCAATTTTCTATTTTTTATGAATTTTACAAGCAAATTTCTCCTTGTTCATAACTTTCTTTGATTTCTCTTCAGTTTGATTATAGTTTATCATTGGGGTTTTAATTTTTCTTCACGTTTTCAGTATTTTTCCTGAATTTTTCACTAGCTTTTTCCACAGTGTTTTCAATTTTATGAATTTTTTGCCAAGTAAATGTTCAATTTTATCAGGAAAAACTGTTTTAAATCACATTCCTTTACAAATCAAATGGTCTCCTTATTAATTTTCTATTTCTTATGAATTTTAATTTAAAATTTCTCCTTTTATTCATAAATTTCTTTGATATTTCTTTTTTTTTAAGTGATTTTACCTTTATTTCTTATTTCCTTCACTTTAAGCCAATCATTAAATTTCACAGTGATTTCTGGGGTGGGGCAGAAGGAAGGCATCATTCCGAATGATGGA
>NW_021617524.1:13089-13661 GCF_004785775.1 Grammomys surdaster | reverse complement strand
TTTTTTGGATAAAATTGAACATTTAGTTTGGAAAAAAATTCATAAAATTGAAAACACTGTGGAAAAATCAAACAAAATTGATATTAAACAAATTTATGAAAAAGGAGAAATTTCTATTGAAAATTATAAAAAATAGAAAATTTATAAGGAGCCCATTTGATTTGTAAAGGAATGTGATTTAAAAAATTTTTTACTGATAAAGTAAAATATTTACTAGGCAAAAATTCATAAGTTTGAAAACATCGTGGAAAAATCAAACAAAAGAGATAACAAGGAACTATATGAAAAAGGAGTAATTTGCATTTAAAATTCATAAAAAATAGAAAATTGAAAAGGAGACCATTTGATTTGTAAAGGAATGTGATTTAAAACACTTTTTCCTGAATAAATTTAACATTTACTTGACAAGAAATTCATAAAATTGAAAACACCTTGGAAAACTCAAACAAAAGAGATATCAAATAAATTTATGGAAAAGGAGAAATTTGCACTTAAAATTCATAAAAAATAGAAAATTGATAAGGAGACCATTTGATTTGTAAAGTTATGTGATTTAAAACAGTTTTTCCTGA
>NW_021617524.1:0-12989 GCF_004785775.1 Grammomys surdaster | reverse complement strand
GTCAATAATAAACTATAATCAAATGGAAGACAAATCAAAGAATGTTAAGAACAAAGAGAAATTTGTTTTAAATTTCATAAAAAATAGAAAATTGATAAGGAGAACATTTGATTTTTAAAGGAATGTAATTTAAAACAGTTCTTCCAAATAAAATTGAAGATTTACTTGGCAAAAAATTCATAAAATTGAAAATACTGTGGAATAATCAAACAAAAGAGGTATCAAAGAAATTTATGATAAAGGAGAAATTTGCACTTAAAATTCATAAAAAATAGAAAATTGATAAGGAGACCATTTGATTTGTAAAGTTATGTGATTTAAAACAGTTTTTCCTGAGAAAATTGAACATTTACTTGGCAAAAAATTCATAAATTTTAAAATACTTTGGAGAAAGCTAGTGAAAATGCAGGAAAAAAAATTAAAACTTGAAGAAATATTACACAGTCAATAATAAACTATAATCAAACGGAAGACAAATCAAAGAATGTTATGAACAAAGAGAAATTTGCTTTTAAAATTCATAAAAAATAGAAAATTGATAAGGAGAACATTTGATTTTTAAAGTAATGTAATTTAAAACAGTTCTTCCAAATAAAATTGAAGATTTACTTGGCAAAAAATTCATAAAATTGAAAAAACTGTGGAAAATCAAACAAAAGAGATATCAAAGAAATTTATGAAAAAGGAGAAATTTGCACTTAAATTCATAAATAATAGAAAATTGATAAGTAGTACATTTGATTTGTAAATTAATGTGATTTAAAACAGTTTTTCCTGACAAAATTGAACATTTACTTGGCAAAAAATTCATAAAATTTAAAACACTGTGGAAAAAGCTAGTGAAAATTTCAGGAAAAATAGTGAAAACTTGAAGAACAATTACAAAGCTAATAATAAACTATAATCAAACGGAAGAAAAATCAAAGAAAATTAGGAAAAAGGAGAAATTTATATTGAAAATTCATAAAAAATAGAAAATTGATAAGGAGACCATTTGATTTGTAAAGGAATGTGATTTAAAACAGTTTTTATTCCTAAAATTGAACATTTACTTGGCAAAAAAATTCATAAAATTGAAAACACTGTGGAAAAAGCTAGTGAAAAATTCAGGAAAAATAGTGAAAACCTGAAGAAAAATTACAACGCCAATGATAAACTATAGTCAAGGTGAAGAGAAATCAAAAAAGTTATGAAAAAGGAGAAATTTGCATTTAAATTTCATAAAGAATAAAAAATTGATAAGAGACAATTTGATTTGTAAAGGAATGTGATTTAAATCAATTTTTACTGATAAAATTATACATTTACTTGGCAAAAAATTAATAAATTTGAAAACACTGTGGAAAAATCAAACGACAGAGATAACAAAGAACTTTATGGAAAAGGAGTAATTTGCATTTAAATTCATAAAAAATAGAAAATTGATAAGGAGACCATTTGATTTGTAAAGGAATGTGATTTAAAACAGTTTTTCCTGTCAAAATTCAACATTTACTTGGCAAAAAATTCATAATGAAAACACTGTGGAAAAACCTAGTGAAAAATTCAGGAAAAATAGTGAAAACTTGAAGAAATATTACACACTCAAGAATAAACTGTAATCAAACGGAAGAGAAATCAAAGAAGATTATGAAAAAGGAGAAATTTGTATTGAAAATTCATAAAAAATAGAAAATTGATAAGGAGACCATTTGATTTTTTAAGGAATGTTACTTAAAACAGTGCTTCCAGATAAAGTTGAAGATTTACTTGGCAAAAAATTCATAAAATTGAAAACACTGTGGAAAAATCAAACAAAAGAATTATCAATATAATTTTTAAAAAAGGAGAAATTTGCATTTAAAATGCATAGAAAATGTAAAATTGATAATGAGAACATTTGATTTGTAAAGGAATGTGATTTAAAACAGTATTTCCTGAAAAAATTAAATATTTACTTGGGAAAAATTCATAAAATTGAAAACATTGTGGAAAAATCAAACAAAAGAGACATCAAACAAATTTATGAAAAAGGTGAAATTTTTTGAAAATCATAAAAAATAGAAAATTGATAAGGAGACCATTTGATTTTTAAAGGAATGTGTTTTAAAACATTTTTCCTGATAAAATTGAACCTTTACTTGGCAAAAAATTCATAAAATTTAAAACACTGTGGAAAAAGCTAGTGAGAAATTCAGGAAAAATAGTGAAAACTTGAAGAAAAATTACAAAGCCAATAATAAACTCTAATCAAACGGAAGAGAAATCAAAGAATGTTATGAACAAGTAGAAATTTGCTTTTAAAATTCATAAAAAATAGAAAATTGATAAGGAGACCATTTGATTTGAACAGGAATGTGATTTCAAACAGTTTCTCCTGATAAAATTGAACATTTACTTGGCAAAAAATTCATAAAATTGAAAAGACTGTGGAAAAAGCTAGTGAAAATTTCAGGAAAAATAGTGAATACTTGAAGAAATATTACACAGCCAATAATAAACTATAATCTAACAGAAGAGAAATCAAAGAATGTTATGAACAAGTAGAAATTTTCTTTTAAAATTCATAAAAAATAGAAAATTGATAAGGAAAACATTTGATTTGTAAAGGAATGTGATTTAAAACAGTTTTTCCTGATAAAATTGAACATTTACTTGGCAAAAAATTCATAAAATTGAAAACACTGTAGGGAAAGCTAGTGGAAAATTCAGGAAAAATAGTGAAAACTTGAAGAAAAATTACAAAGCCAATAATAAAGTATAAACAAACAGAAGAGAAATCAAAAAATTATTTATTATTATCCAAGAATCGTGAATATTGATTATTCCTGTTCATTTATTTCTGACTTACTATTATTTATGACTGATGACTATTTTTTTTGTTGTTTAGATTTTTTTTTTTTTTGGTTTTTGTTTTTGGGTTTTTTTGGATGCTGTAGAATATATATATATTAGAAAATATACATTCACACACACACACACACACACACACACACACACACTCACATATATATTCTTGTTTTCACCACTTCACCCACTGGGCTCCAACCACTCCACTTTGCCATTATCTCTTTTCTTCTCTGTTCTTCTTGATATTTCTTTCTTCTGTCCTTCCACTAAGAGCTGGAACTCATGATCATCCTCCTGTCTCAGTCTCTCAAGTGCTGGATTACAGTGGCTTTGCCTTGTCTGTCCTGGGAACTTGCTCTGTATACTAGGCTGGCTTTGAACTCACGGGGAAGATCCGGCCTGCCCCTGCATGCCTCCAATCCCAGCACACGGGAAGTAGAGACAGGCAAATCTTTAACTTTGAGGCCAGCCTTGTCTGCAATGTTCCAGGACAGCTAGTCCTACACAGAGAATCCCTATCTTGAAAAAAAATTTTAAAGGTTTTTCCCCCTCTTTTAGTAGAATTGTCTCAACGCCATTTATTTTGGACGATCCTTTTTCCAGCGACTAGTAATGCCATTCCCATTATAAAACGAGTTCCCTTGAGTTTGTTTTCAGTTCGGCCTAACAATCTTTATTTTCCTCCAAGCGGAGATGCTTTTCTCTGAGCCTCTTTCTGGACTACTTTTCCCTAGCTCTTCAGTTCGCAGCTCGGCAGACAGCTCTCTCATATCTCCATTGTCTCTAGGCCCTTTGCGCTCCTCAACTCTGAAGGGCCTGTAGAACCCAGGGCCATTAGGATCTCGCCATTGCTAGACTGTTGCTAGGGCAGTTGCCGTGGAGACTTCTGAGAGGAGCAACCTTCCGCATCCTAGTGAGGGAATAAAGTTGGCATCAGCGTCGCAAGGGGGTGCGTCACTCGAGTGAAGACTGTATATATTTCAGTTTTATTTATTACTTTTTATCCATGGACTAATACTGATGACTATTTGTTATTCATGTTCATTTATTTCTGGCTTACAATTATCCACGAATGGTGAATAGTGATGATTCAGGTTCATTATTTCTGACTTACTATTATCTTTGACTGATGACTATTGATATTTCAGCTTTATTTACTTCTGATTTCCCATGAACTATGACTGATGACTATTGATTATTTATGTTCATTTATTTCTGACTTACTGTTATCTAAGACTGATGACTGTCGATATTTCAGCTTTATTTCTGATTTCCTATCAACTATGAGTGATGACTATTGATTATTCATGTTCATTTATTTCTGATTCACTATTATCGACGAATGGCGAATAAAGTTTATTCCTGTTCATTTATTTCTGACTTACTATTACTATTATCTATGACTGATGACTATTGATATTTCAGCTTTATTTTTTGCGGTTTACAATTAACTATGATTGATGACTATTGATTATTCATGTTCATGTATATCTGATTTAATATTATCCACGATTGTGAATGTTGATTATTCCTGTTCATTTATTTCTGAATTACTGTTACCTATACAGATGACTATTGATATTTCAGCTTTATTTATTTCTGATTTCCTATTAATTATGACTCATGACTTTTGATCATTCATGTTAATTTTTTTCAGATTTACCATTATCCACTAATGGTGAATATTGATTATACATGTTCATTTATTTCTGACATACTATTATCTTTGACTGATCACTATTGATATTTCAGGTTTATTTATTTCTGATTTCCCATGAACTATGACTGATGACTATTGATTATTCATGTTCATTTATTTCTGATTAACTATTATTGACGAATGGCGAATATTGTTTATTTCTTTTTATTTATTTCTGATTTACTATTATCTATGACTGATGACTATTTATAGTTCTGCTTATATAGTTCTGATTTACTATTAAGAATGACTGATGACTATTGATTGTTCATGTTCATTTATTTCTGATTAACTATTATCGATGAATTGCGAATAATGTTTATTCATGTTCATTTATTTCAGACTTACTATTATCTATGACTGATGACTAATGATATTTCAGCTTTATAGATTTCTGATTTACTATGAACTATGACTGATGACTATCGATTATTCATTTTCATTTTTTAACCTTTACCATAATCCACGAATGGAGAATATTGATTATTCATGATTATTTTTTTCTGATTTACTATTATCCACGAATGCTGAATATTGATTATTCCTGTTCATTTCTTTCTGACTTACTATTATCTATGAGTGATGAGTATTAGTAATTCAGCTTTATTTTTTTCTGGTTTACTGTTAACTATGACTGATGACTATTGATTATTCATGTTCATTTATATCTGATTTACTATTATCCACAAATGGTGAACATTGATTATTCCTGTTCATTTTTTTCTGAATTACTCTTATCTATGACTGATGACTATTGATATTTCAGCTTTGTTTTTTTCTGATTTCCTACTAACTATGACTGATGACTATTGATTATTGGTGTTCATTTATTTCTGATTTACTATTTTCCATGAATGGTAAATATTGTATATTCATGTTCATTTATGTCGGTCTTACTATTTTCGATGACTGATGACTATTGGTATTTCAGCTTTTTATATTTCTGATTTACTATGAACTATGACTGATGACTATCGATTATTCACGTTCAATTTTTTCATCTTTACCATTATCCACAAATGGAGTATATTGATTTTTCATGATCATTTATTTCTGATTTACTATTATCCACGAATGCTGTATATTGATTATTCATGTTCATTTATTTCTGACTTACTATTATCTATGACTGATGACTATTGATATTTCAACTTTATTTATTTCTGGTTTACTATTAAATATTACTGATGACTCTTGATTATTCATGTTCATTTATATCTGATTTCCTATTATCCACGAATGGTGCATATTGATTATTCCTGTTCATTTATTTCTGACTTACTATTATCTATGACTGATGACTATTGATATTTCATCTCTGTTTGTTTCTAATTACCTATTAACAATGAATGATGACTATTGATTATTCTTGCTCATTTTTTTCAAATTTACCATTATCCGTGAATGGTGAATATTGATTATTCTTCTTCGTTTATTTCATATTTACTATTATCTATGACTGATGACTACTTATACTTCAGCTTTATCTAATTCTGACTTCCGATGAACTATGACTGATGACTATTGATTATTCATGTTCATTTATATCTGATTTACTATTATCCACGAATGGAGAACATTGTTTTCTCCTGTTCATTTATTTCTGACTTACTATTATCTATGACTGATGACTATTGATATTTCAGCTTTTTCTTTCTGGTTTACTGTTAACTATGACTGATGAGTATCGATTATTCATGTTTGTTTTATCATCTTTACCATTATCCAAGTTTGGTGAATATTGATTATTCATGTTCATTTATGTCTGATTTACTATTATCCACGAATGGTGAATATTGTTTATTCATGTTGATTTATTTCGGAGTAACCATTATCTATTCTGATGACTATTGATACTTCATCTTTATATATTTCTTACTTAATATGAACTATGACTGATGACTATCGATTATTCATGTTCAATTTTCATCTTTACCATTACCCACGAATGGTCAATATTGATTATTCATGTTCATTTATATCTGATTTGCTATTATTCACGAATTGTGAATGTTGATTATTCATATTCTTTATTTCTGACTTACTATTATCGATGACTGACGACTATTCATACTTCAGCTTTATTTTTTTCTGGTTTACTATTAACTATGACTGATGACTATTGATTATTCATGTTCATTTATATCTGATATATTATTATCCATGAATGGTGAATACTGATTATTCATCTTCATTTCTTTCTGACTTACTCTTATCTATGACTGATGACTATTGATATTTCACCTTTTTTTATTTCTGATTTCCTATTAACTGTCACTGATGAATATTGATTATTCATGGTTTTTTTTTTCAGATTTACCCTTATCCTCGAATGGTGAATATTGATTATTCATGTTCATTTATTTGTGACTTACTCTTATCTATGACTGGTGACAATTGATATTTCAGCTTTATTTATTTCTGACTTCCCATAAACTATGACTGATGACTATTGATTATTCGTGTTCATTTTTTTCATCTTACCATCATCCAGGAATGGTGAATATTGATTATTCATGTTCATTTATCTCTGACTTACTATTATCTATGACTGATGACTATTGATATTTCAGTTTTATATGTTACTGATTTACTATGAACTATGACGGATGACTATTGATTATTCATTTTCATTTATTTCTGATTTACTATTATCAACGATTGGTTAATAATGTTTATTCCAGTTCATTTATTTTTAAGTTAGGATTATTTATGACTGATGACTATTGATACTTCAGCTTTATTTTTTTCTGATTTCCCATGAACTATGACTGAAGAAAATTAATATTTCAGATTTATTTAGTTATGATTTCCTATTAAATATGAATGATGACTATTGATTATTCATGTTCATTTTCTTCTATATTACTATTATCTATGACTGTTGACTATTGATATTTCAGCTTTTTTTATGGTTTACTATTAACTATGACTGATGACTATTGATTATTCATATTCTATTATATCTGATTTAATATTATTCATGAATTGTGAATATTGATTATTCATGTTTATTTATTTCTGTCTTACTGGTATCTATGAACGATGACTATTGATATTTCAGCTTTATATATTTCTGATTTACTATGAACTGTGACTGATGACTATTGCTTATTCATGGTCATTTATTTCTGATTTAATCTTATCCACTTTTGTTCAATACTGATTATTCATGTTTATTTACTCTGGACTTACTATTATCTATGACTGATGATTATTGATATTTCATCACTGTTTGTTTTTGATTTCCTATTAACTATGAATGATGACTATTGATTATTCATGTTCATTTATTTCTGGTTTACTATTATCGACGAATGGTGAATATTGATTATTCATGTTCATTTATTTCAGACTTACTATTATCTATGACTGATGACTATTACTATTATCTATGACTTTTGATATTTCAGCTTTATATATTTCAGCTTTATATATTTGATGACTATTACTATTATCTATGACTTTTGATATTTCAGCTTTATATATTTGTGATTTACTGTGAACTATGAGTGAGACAATCGATTATTCATTTTTATTTCTTTCATCTTTACCATTAACCACGAATGGTGAATATTGATTATTCATGTTCACTTATTTCTGACTTACTATTATCTATGACTGATGACTAATGATATTTCAGCTTTGTTTCTGGGTTACTATTAAATATGCCTGATGACAATTGATTATTCATGTTCATTTATTTCTGATTTACTATTACCCACGAATGGTGAATGTTGATTATTCATGTTCATTTATTTCTGACTTACTATTATCTATGATTATCGATATTTCAGTTTCATTTTATTCTGATTTGCTATTAAGTATGACTGATGACTATTGATTATTCATGTTCATTTATTACTGATTTACTATTAGTCACGAATGGTGAATGTTGTTTATTCATTGTCATTTATTTTTGACTTACTATTTTCTATGACTGATGACTATTGATATTTCAGGTTTACTTATTTCAGATTTCATATTAAACATGTCTGTCGAGTATTGACTATTGATGTTCCTTTATTTCTGATTTATTATTGTCCACGAACGTTGAATATTGTTTTTTCATGTTCAATTAATTCTGAATTACTATTATCTACTACTGATGACTATTGTTTTTTCAGCTCTATTTATTTCTGAATTCCTATTAACTAGGACTGATGACAATTGATTATTCATGTTCATTTACTTCTGATTTACTATTATCCACGAATGGTGAATATTGATTATTACGGTTCATTTATTTCTGATTTACTATTATCTATGACTTATGACTATTGATATGTCATCTTTATTTATTTCTGATTTACTATTAACTATGACTGATGACTATTGATTATTCATGTTCTTTAATTTCTGATTTACTATTATACACGAAAGGTGAATGTTGATTATTCATGTTCATTTAATTCTGACTTACTATTTTCTATGACTGATGACTATTGATATTTCAGATTTAATTATTTCTGATTTCGTATTATCTATGTCTGTCGACTATTGATTATTGATGTTCATTTATTTCTGAATAACTATTATCCACGAATGGTCAATATTGATTATTTCTGATGATCTATTTCTGTCTTACTATTACCTATGACTGATGATTATTGATATTTCAGCTTTATCTTTTTCTGATTTCCAATTAACTATGACTGAAGACTATTGATTATTTATGTTCATTTATTTCAGCTTTACTATTTCCATGAATTGTGAATATGGATTATTCATGTTTCTTTATTTCTGACTTACAATTAACTATGATTGATGACTGTTGATTATTCATGTTCATTTATATCTGGTTTACTATTATCTAAAAATAGTGAATATTGATTATTCCTGTTCATTTATTTCTTACTTACTATTGTCTATGACTGATGACTATTGCTATTTCAGCTTTATTTATTTCTGATTTACTATTAACTATGACTGACGAACACTGATTATTCATGTTCATTTAATTCTGTTTTACTCTTATCCACAAATGGTGAATATTGATAATTCCTGCTCATTTATTTCTGACTTACTATTATCTATGACTATTGATATTTCAGCTTTATTTAATTCTGATTTACTATTAACTATGACTGACAACTATTGATTATTCATGATCATATAGTTCTGATTTATTATTATTCATGAATGGTGAACATTGTTTATTCATGTTCATTTATTTTTGACTTACTATTATCTATGACTGATGAATACCGATATTTCATGTTTATTTATTTCTGATTTCATATTAACTATGTCTGTCGACAATTGACTATTGATGTTTATTTATTTCTGATTTACTATTATCCACGAACAGTGAATATTGTTTATTCATTTTCAATTAATTCTGAATTACTCTTATCTATGACTGATGACTATGGTTTTTTCAGCTCTATTTGTTTCTGAATTCCTATTAACTATGACTTATGACTATTGATTATTCATGTTCATTTAGTTCTGATTTACCACTATCCACGAATGTTGAATATTGTTTATTCCAGTTCATTTATTTCTGATTTACGATTATCTATGACTTATGACTATTGATATGTCATCTTTATTTATTTCTGACTTACTATTAACTATGACTTATGACTATTGATTATTCATGTTCATTTATTTCTGATTTACTATTATTCACGAATTGTGAATGTTGATTATTCATGTTCATTTAATACTGACTTACTATTTTCTATGATGACTATTGATATTTCAGCTTTATTTATTTCTGATTTCGTATTAACTATGTTTGTCGATTATTGGTTATTGATGTTCATTTATTTTGGAATTACTATTATCCACGAATGGTGAATATTGATTATTCCTGATGATCTATTCCTGTCTTACTATTCTCTATGACAGATGACTATTGGCATTATTTCTTTATTTATTTCTGATTTAATATTAACTAGGATGAAGACATTAGATTAATCATGTTCATTTATTTCTGTTTTACTATTATCCACGAATGGTGAATACTAATTATTCCTGTTCATTTATTTCTCACTTACTATTATCTTTGACTATTGATATTTCAGCTTTATTTAATTCTGATTTTCTATTAACTATGAGTGATGACTATTGATTATTCATGTTCATTGATTTCTGATTATCTATTGTTCACAAATGGTGAATGTTGTTTATTCTTGTTCATTTATTTTTGACTTACTATTCCTATTTCTGATGACTATTCTTATTTGAGATTTATTTATTTCTGATTGACTATTAACTATGACTGATGACTATAGATTATTCATTCATTTCTTATATACTATTATCCAAGAATGGTGGATATTGATTATTCATGTCCACTTATTTCTGACTTACTATTATCTATGACAGATGACTATTGATATTTCAGCATTAATTATTTCTGATTTACTATTATGTATGACTGACAACTATTGATTAATCATGTTAATTTATCTGATGTACTATTATCCACGAATGGTGAATGTTGATTTTTCTTTGTTCATTTATTTCTCACTTACAATTATCTATGACTGATGACTATTGTTTTTTCAGCTTCATTTATTTCTGATTTACTATTATCCATAAAGGTTGAATATTGATTATTCATGGTCATTTATATCTGATTTACTATTATCCACGAATGGTGAATGTTGATTATTTGTGTCCATTTATTTCTGACTTACTTTTATCTATGACTCATGACTATTGATATTTCAGCATTAATTATTTCTCATTTACTATTAACTATGACTGACGACTATTGATTATTCATGTTCAGATATTTCTGATTTACTATTATCCACGAATGATGAATGTTGATTTTTCGTGTTCATTTATTCCTGACTTACAATTATCTATCAGTGATGACTATTGTTTTCTCAACTTTACTCATTTCTGATTTCCTACTATGACTGACTTCTATCAATTATTCATGTTCATTTAATTCTGACTTCCTATTTTCTATGACTGATGACTATTGATATTTTAGATTTATTTATCTCTGTTTACTATTAACTATGACTGATGACAATTGATTATTCATGTTCATTTATTTCCGATTAAATATTATCTATGAATGGTGAATATTGATTATTCCTGTACATTTATTTCTGACTTACTATTATCTATGACTGATGACTATTGATATTTCAGCTATTATTATTTCTCATTTATTATTAAATATGACTGATGACTACTGATTATTTATGTTCATTTACTTCTAATTTACTATTATCCATGAATGGTTAATATTGATTATTCATGTTCATTTAATTTGGACTTACTATTATCTATTACAGATGACTATTGATATTTCAGCTTTATTTATTTCTGAATAACTATTAACTATGAATGATGACTATTGATTATTCATGTTAATTTATTTCTGATTTACTATTATCCAAGAATTTTGAATATTGATTATTCATGTACCTTTAAATCTCACTTACTATTATCTATGACTGATGACTATTGATATTTCAGCTTTATTTATTTCTGATTTCTTATTATCTATGAACAATGACTATTTATTGTTCAGGTTCATTTATTATTGATCTACTATTTTCCACTAATTATCAATATTGATTATTCCTGATGATCACTTTCTGTCTTACTATTATCTATGACTGATGATTATTGATATTTCAGCTTTACATTTTCTGATTTCCAATTAAATATGACTGAAGACTATTGATTATTAATGTTCATTTAATTCTGACTTCCTATTACCTATGACTGATGACTATTGATATTTCAGCTTGAATTATATCTGATGTACTATTAACTGTGACTGACAACTACTGATTAGTCATGTTCTTTTATTTCTGATTTACTATTATTCACGAATGGTGAATATTGATTATTCATGTTCATTTATTTTTGACTTACAATTATCTATGACTGATGACTATTGTTTTTTCAGCTTCATTTATTTCTGTTTTCCTATTAACTATGACTGATGACATTTGATTATTCCTGTTAATTTATTTCTGATTTATTATTATCCACGAATGGTGAATATTGATTATTCATATCCATTTATTTCTGACTTACTTTTGTCTATGACTGATGACTATTGATATTTCAGCTTTATTTATTTCTGATTTGCCATGAAGTATGACTGATGACTATTGATTATTCATGTTCATTTATTTCTGATTAACTATTATCCACCAGTGGTGAATATTGATTATTCACATTTTTCTATTTCTGACTTACTATTATCTATGACTGATGACTATTGATTTTTCAGATTTATGTACTTCTTTATATATTTCTTTTATATATTTCTGATTTACTATGAACTATGACTGATAAATTACACAGTCAATAATAAACTACAATCAAACAGAATAGAAATCAAAGAAAATTATGTAAAAAGAGAAATTTGCATTTAAAATTCATAAAAAATAGAAAATTGATAAGAGGACCATTTGATTTGTAAAGGAATGTGATTTAAAACAGTTTTTCCTGATAAAATTAAACATTTACTTGG